>NC_069499.1:386450217-386750217 GCF_027579735.1 Bombina bombina
AAGCTAGCTACAATATAACTAATAGTTACATTGTAGCTATCTTAGGGTTTATTTTTATTTTACAGGCAAGTTTGTATTTATTTTAACTAGGTAGAATAGTTATTAAATAGTTGTTAACTATTTAATAACTACCTAGTTAAAATAAAGACAAATTTACCTGTAAAATAAAACCTAACCTAAGTTACAATTACACCTAACACTACACTATAATTAAATTAATTCCCTAAATTAAATACAATTAAATACAATTAAATAAAATTATCTAAAGTACAAAAAACCCCACTAAATTACAGAAAATAATAAACAAATTACAAGATTTTTAAACTAATTACACCTAATCTAATCCCCCTAACAAAATAAAAAAGCCAATAGGATTTTTTCTACCTGAATTCCGATTGGCTGATAGAATTCTATCAGCCAATCGGAATTGAAGGAACACCATCTTGGATGACGTCACTTAAAGGAACCGTCATTTAGTAAGAAGACTTCGATAGAAGAGGATGCTCCATGCCGGATGCCTTGAAGATTAACCCGCTCCATGCCGGATGGATGAAGATAGAAGATGCCGTCTGGATGAAGACTTCTGCCCGTCTGGAGGACCACTTCGCCCAGCTTGGATGAGGACTTCTCCTGGCTTCGTTGAGGACTTCGGCTGGTAAGGTGATCTTCAAGGGGTTAGTGTTAGGTTTCTTTAAGGGGGTATTGGGTGGGTTTTAGAGTTGGGTTGGTTGTGTGGGTGGTGGGTTTTAATGTTAAGGGGGGGGATTTGTACTTTTTTTTTACAGGTAAAAGAGCTGATTACTTTGGGACAATTTCCAGCAAAAGGCCCTTTTAAGGGCTATTTGTAATTTAGTGTAGGGTAGGGCTTTTTGTATTTTGGGGGGCTTTTGTATTTTGTTAGGGCATTAGATTAGGTGTAATTAGTTTAAAAATCTTGTAATTTGTTTATTATTTTCTGTAATTTAGTGTTTGTTTTTTTGTACTTTAGATAATTTTATTTAATTGTATTTAATTGTATTTAATTTAGGGAATTAATTTAATTATAGTGTAGTAATAGGTGTAATTGTAACTTAGGTTAGGTTTTATTTTACAGGTAAATTTGTCTTTATTTTAACTAGGTAGTTATTAAATAGTTAATAACTATTTAATAACTATTAGTTATATTGTAGCTATCTTAGGGTTTATTTTATAGGTAAGTATTTAGTTTTAAATAGGAATAATTTAGTTAATGATAGTTTTTTCTATTTAGATTTATTTAAATTATATTTAAGTTAGGGGGTGTTAGGGTTAGACTTAGATTTAGGGGTTAATAACTTTAATATAGTGGCAGCAACATTGGGGGCGGCAGATTAGGGGTTAATAAATTTAGGTAGGTTGCGGCAATGTTAGGAATGGCAGATTAGAGGTTAATAAAATGTAACTAGTGTTTGCAAGGCGGGAGGGCTTCGGTTTAGAGGTTAATAGGTAGTTTATGGGTGTTAGTGTATTTTTAGCACTAGAGTTAATAGTTTTATGCTACGGCATTGTAGTGTAAAACTCTTAACTACTGACTTTTTAAATGCGGTACCAGTCTTGACAGGAAAGGGTCTACCGCTCACTTTTTGTCAGACTCATAATACAGACTCATAATACCGACGCTATGCAAGTCCCATCGAAAAAATAGGATATGCAATTGATGTAAGTGGATTTGCAGTATTTCCAAGTCTGGCCAAAAAAGTGAGCGGTACACTAGTGATGTTGCGAATAGTTCGCCGGAGAATAGTTCCCGGCGAACATAGCTTGTTCACGTTTGCCACGGCGTTATCATTGAGTAAACTTTGACCCTGTATCTCACAGTCTGCAGACATATTTCAGCCAATCAGCAGCAGACACTCCCTCCCAGACCCTCCCAGCTCCTGGACAGCAGCCATTTTAGATTCATTCTGATCCTGCATTCTTAGTGAGAGGAGGGATAGTGTAGCTGCTGCTGATTTTATAGGGAAATTGATAGCTAGGCTAGTGTATTCAGTGTCCACTACAGTCCTGAGGGACTCATATGACAGCACCCCAAAAAGCCCTTTTGAGGGCTAGAACATCTTTTTTTTTTTGCCTGTGTAATTTTGACTGTGAAACATCAGTCTACTAGTGTAATCTAATAGCAGTTGCCTGCCTTCCAGCGTGTGTGCCAGGCCCACTTGCCAACTAGTGCCACCACTCATATCTGTTTTAACAGTAGTGTAAATATTTTTGAAAAAAACTTTTTTGACTGTGAAACATGAGTCTGCTAGTGTAATCTAATTGCAGTTGCCTGCCTGCCAGCGTGTGTGCCAGGCCCACTTGCTAAGTGCCACCACTCATATCTGTTGTAACAGTAGTGTAAATTTTTTTTAAAAAAACTTTTTTGACTGTGAAACATCAGTCTGCTAGTGTAATCTAATTGTAGTTGCCTGCCTGCCAGCGTGTGTGCCAGGCCCACTTGCCAACTAGTGCCATCACTCATATCTGTTGTAACAGTAGTGTAAATTTTATTAAAAAAAAAATTTTTGACTGTGAAAAATCAGTCTGCTAGTGTAATCTAATAGCAGTTGCCTGCCTGCCTGCCAGCGTGTGTGCCAGGCCCACTTGCCAACTAGTGCCACCACTCATATCTGTTGTAACAGTAGTGTAATTTTTTAAAAAAAAAAACTTTTTTGACTGTGAAACATCAGTTTGCTAGTGTAATCTAATAGCAGTTGCCTGTCTGCCAGTGTGTGTGCCAGGCCCACTTGTCAACTAGTGCCACCACTCATATCTGTTGTAACAGTAGTGTAAAAAAAATTAAAAAAAAATTTTTTGACTGTGAAACATCAGTCTGCTAGTGTAATCTAATTGCAGTTGCCTGCCTGCCAGCGTGTGTGCTAGGCCCACTTGCTAAGTGCCACCACTCATATCTGTTGTAACAGTAGTGTAATTTTTTTTTAAAAAAACTTTTTTGACTGTGAAACATCAGTCTGCTAGTGTAATCTAATAGCAGTTGCCTGCCTGCCAGATGTGTGCCAGGCCCACTTGCCAACTAGTGCCACCACTCATATCTGTTGTAACAGTAGTGTAAATTTTTTTAAAAAAAACGTTTTTGACTGTGAAAAATCAGTCTGCTAGTGTAATCTAATTGCAGTTGCCTGCCTGCCTGCCTGCCAGCGTGTGTGCCAGGCTCACTTGCTAAGTGCCACCACTCATATCTGTTGTAACAGTAGTGTAAATTTAAAAAAAAAAACTTTTTTGACTGTGAAACAGCAGTCTGCTAGTGTAATCTAATTGCAGTTGCCTGCCTGCCAGCGTGTGTTCCAGGCCCACTTGCCAACTAGTGCCACCACTCATATCTGTTGTAACAGTAGTGTAAATTTAAAAAAAAACTTAAAAAAACAAAAACAAATGGCCGTCGGCTAAAAGTCCGGCCACGATTGCACGTGCAGTGCCCCAAATTTGAAGTAGGAGGACCGACCAAGCATCTTTTTCCATCTCCCGGTTCCTAAAATCCATGCCATATACACGTCCCCTGGCACCACAACTGCCTCTGGGAACCTTACCATGGGTCCCAGCCCACACATCTTGTAATTCTCTGTCTGGGAAATTATATATCTATCAAATCTATCTATTTAGCTATCAAATCTATCTAACTATCAATCATATCTATCAAATGTATATTGCATCTATTGATCTATGTAATCTATGTATCTATCTATCAAATCTATCTATCTCGTGGCCGGACTGTTTTGTGACAGCCACTTGTGTTTCGGCCAAATGTCTGTCAGATAAATGTCCGTCGGCCAAATGGTCGTCGGCTAAAAGTCCGGCCACGATTGCATGCACAGTGCCCCAAATTTGAAGTAGGAGGACCGACCAAGCATCTTTTTCCATCTCCCAGTTCCTAAAATCCATGCCATATACACCTCTCCTGGCGCCGCAACTGCTTCTGGGAAGCTTACCATGGGTCCCAGAACGCACGTCTTGTAATTCTCTGTCTGGGAAATTATATATATATATCAAATCTACCTATTTATCTATCAAATCTATCTAACTATCAATCGTATCTATCAAATGTATATTGCATCTATTGATCTATGTAATCTATGTATCTATCTATCAAATCTATCTATCTCGTGGCCGGACTGTTTTGTGACAGCCACTTGTGTTTCGGCCAAATGTCCGTCGGCCAAATGGCCGTCGGCCAAATGTCCGTCGGCTAAAAGTCCGGCCACAATTGCACGCGCAGTGCCCCAAATTTGAAGTAGTAGGAACGACCAAGTATCTTTTTCCATCTCCCGGTTCCTAAAATCCATGCCATATACACCTCCCCCGATAGGGGGAGTAACAGGTATTAAACTGATCAGAATAGTACTACTTAACACACCACTCATATCTGGTGCCACAGTAGATTGCACGCGCAGTGCCCCAAATTTGAAGAAGGAGGACCGACCAAGCATCTTTTTCCATCTCCCGGTTCCTAAAATCCATGCCATATACACGTCCCCTGGCGCCGCAACTGCCTCTGGGAACCTTACCATGGGTCCTAGACCGCACGTCTTGTAATTCTCTGTCTGGGAAATTATATATCTATCAAATCTATCTATTTATCTATCAAATCTATATATTTATCTATCTATCTATCTATCGTATCTATCAAATGTATATTGCATCTATTGATCTATCTATCTAATCTATGTATCTATCAAATCTATCTATCTCATGGTTGTGCAAATGGACTGTTTGCGGTTGTTTGCGGTGCGTTAAACGGGGAGTTTGGTCTGTCACTGTGAAGCGGGCGTAACCCTTACACTACCTGATCGATACAACATCATACCTGATGTTTTAAAGCACGTTATTCCAAACAATTTAGGAATGTTAGGTGATTTATGCCCTTTATGGCTTAAAACCAGACTCTGCATCAACTATGTAATTTTCTGTGGGAGTTTTGCCATGGATCCCCCTCCGGCATGCCACAGTCCAGGTGTTAGTCCCCTTGAAACAACTTTTCTATCACTATTGTGGCCAGAAAGAGCTGTGGGTTTTAAAATTCACCTGCCTATTGAAGTCAATGGCGGTTTGCCCGGTTTGCCCGTTCGCGAACAGTTGCAGAAGTTCGAGTCAGTTGGCAGTTGGAAGTTCGAAAATTTTAAGTTCGCAACATCACTACAATACACCTGTACCTGCAAGACTCGTAATACCAGTGGGCATTAAAAAGCAGCGTTGGGACTGGCCAACGCTACTTTTTAAGCATAACGCAAGACTCGTAATCTAGCCAAAAGTTATTAAGGCAAATGAGTTGTTTTAGAACAGACTTAGCTTCTCAGATCCTGCATATCCTGAAGTGAATGAGAATTACCAAGCACTGAGGAAAGGAGGTGCTACTGATTTATACAGGTGTTGGATTGAGGAGGTTTGTTTTCTTAAAGCTGTAGTACAAAATTAAAAAGGTTTGTTTTTTTAAAGCTGTAGTAAATGCATTAAAAGGTTTGTTTCTTAAAGGTGAAGTACATGATAAATAAATATATGACAGAGACAGAAGCCATTGGAGGTCCGTAAGGGGGTACACTCACATAAACAAACTAAACAAAGTGTATAACACTTACAGAGGAACCACAGTGTATAACACTAATGGAATAAATATAGTATCTAACATTCTTGGAATATTTATATACAATTGTTACAATTGTTTAATTTTATATGGAAAACACGCCAGTAAGAAAAAAAGTGTTTTTAACCACACATTGGATATAAAGGAACAAACTTTTTAACAGGAATACATACGCCTCAGTCTTGAAGGCAGAGTTGTGGCCACAACTTAGAACACAAATAATTTGGACATTTTATATTTTTCATGTCATATTTTTCATGTGGTATTGATCTGATTTTATTTTTCATGTGATATTGATGTGATTTTATAATATCAACGATTATTTGCAATAGCAAAATATTATATTTTATTCAGTAAAAAGAATTATAGACAAATTATAGTAGTGTTATTATTCACAGTATATTGTATGGTAAAGTAAAACAGACACAGACGGCTAGATTTAGAGTTCTGCGGCCAAAGGGGTGCGTTAGCTACGCGTGCTTTTTTTTTCCCACACCTTTTAAATACCGCTGGTATTTAGAGTTCACAGAAGGGCTGCGTTAGGCTCCAAAAAGGGAGCGTAGAGCATATTTACCGCCACTGCAACTCTCGATACCAGCGGTGCTTACGGACACGGCCAGCTTAAAAAACGTGCTCGTGCACGATTCCCCCATAGGAAACAATGGGGCTGTTTGAGCTGAAAAAAACCCTAACACCTGCAAAAAAGCAGCGTTCAGCTCCTAATGCAGCTACATTGTTTCATATGGGGAAACACTTCCTAAGTCTGCACATAACACCCTAACATGCACCCCAAGTCTAAACACCCCTAAGATTACACTTATTAAACCCTAATCTGCCGCCCCCGCTATCGCTGACCCCTGCATATTATTATTAACCCCTAATCTGCCGCTCCGTACACCGCCGCCAGCTACGTTATCCCTATGTACCCCTAATCTGCTGCCCCTAACATCGCCGACCACTATGTTATATTTATTAACCCCTAATCTGCCGCCCCCGCTATCGCTGACACCTGCATATTATTATTAACCCCTAATCTGCCGCTCCGTACACCGACGCAACATATATTATAGTTATGTGCCCCTAACACCGTCAACCCCTATATTATATTTATTAACCCCTAATCTGCCCCCCACGACGTCGTCGCCAGCTACCTACAATAAGTAACCCCTAATCTGCCGACCGGAGCTCACCGCTACTATAATAAATGTATTAACCCCTAAAGCTAAGTCTAACCCTAACACTAACACCCCCCTAAGTTAAATATAATTTAAATCTAACAAAATAAATTAACTCTTATTAAATAAATTATTCCTATTTAAAGCTAAGTACTTACCTGTAAAATAAACCCTAATATAGCTACAATAGAAATAATAATTATATTGTAGCTATTTTAGGATTAATATTTATTATACAGGCAACTTTGTATTTATTTTAACCAGGTACAATAGCTATTAAATAGTTAATAACTATTTAATAGCTAAAATAGTTAAAATATTTACAAAATTACCTGTAAAATAAATCCTAACCTAAGTTACAATTAAACCTAACACTACCCTATCAATACATTAATTAAATACAATACCTACAAATAAATACAATTAAATAAACTAACTAAAGTACAAAAAATAAAAAAGAACTAAATTACAAAAAATAAAAAAATATTTACAAACATTAGAAAAATATTACAACCATTTTAAACTAATTACACCTACTCTAAGCCCCCTAATAAAATAACAAAGCCCCCCAAAATAAAAAAATGCCCTACCCTATTCTAAATTAAAAAAGTTCAAAGCTCTTTTACCTTACCAGCCCTGAAAAGGGCCCTTTGCGGGGCATGCCCCAAAGAATTCAGCTCTTTTGCCTGTAAAAAAAACACATACAATACCCCTCCCCAACATTACAACCCACCACCCACATACCCCTAATCTAACCCAAACCCCCCTTAAATAAACCTAACACTAAGCCCCTGAAGATCTTCCTACCTTATCTTCACCTTGCCGGGTATCGCACCGATCCGTCCTGGCTCCGATGTCTTGATCCAAGCCCAAGCGGGGGGCTGAAGAGTGTCGTCCATCCTCCGGCTGAAGTCTTGATCCAAGCGGGCAGAAGAGGACATCCGGATCGGCAAACATCTTCATCCAAGCCGCATCTTCTATGTTCTTCAATCCGATGACGACCGGCTGATCTTCAAGACCTCCAGCGCGGATCCATCCATCTTCACCGACGACTTCCCGACGAATGATGGTTCCTTTAAGGGACGTCATCCAAGATGGCGTCCCTCGAATTCCGATTGGATGATAGGATTCTATCAGCCAATCGGAATTAAGGTAGGAAAATTCTGATTGGCTGATGGAATCAGCCAATCAGAATCAAGTTCAATCCGATTTGAGCTTGCATTCTATTGGCTGATTGGAGAGGCGGCTTGGATGAAGATGTTTGCCGGTCCGGATGTCCTCTTCTGTCCGCTTGGATCAAGACTTCAGCCGGAGGATGGACGCCGCTCTTCAGCCCCCTGCTTGGGCTTGGATCAAGACATCGGAGCCAGGACGGATCGGTGTGATACCCGGCGAGGTGAAGATAAGGTAGGAAGATCTTCAGGGGCTTAGTGTTAGGTTTATTTAAGGGGGGTTTGGTTTAGATTAGGGGTATGTGGGTGGTGGGTTGTAATGTTGGGGGGGTATTGTATGTGTTTTTTTTACAGGCAAAAGAGCTGAATTCTTTGGGGCATGCCCCGCAAAGGGCCCTTTTCAGGGCTGGTAAGGTAAAAGAGCTTTGAAAGTTTTTAATTTAGAATAGGGTAGGGCATTTTTTTTATTTTGGGGGGCTTTGTTATTTTATTAGGGGGCTTAGAGTAGGTGTAATTAGTTTAAAATAGTAATATTTTTCTAATGTTTGTAAATATTTTTTTTTAATTTTTGTAACTTAGTTCTTTTTTATTTTTTGTACTTTAGTTAGTTTATTTAATTGTATTTATTTGTAGGTATTGTATTTAATTAATTTATTGATAGTGTAGTGTTAGGTTTAATTGTAGATAATTGTAGGTATTGTATTTAATTAATTTATTGATAGTGTAGTGTTAGGTTTAATTGTAGATAATTGTAGGTATTGTATTTAATTAATTTATTGATAGTGTAGTGTTAGGTTTAATTGTAGATAATTGTAGGTATTGTATTTAATTAATTTATTGATAGTGTAGTGTTAGGTTTAATTGTAACTTAAGTTAGGATTTATTTTACAGGTAATTTTATAATTATTTTAACTAGGTAACTATTAAATAGTTATTAACTATTTAATAGCTATTGTACCTGGTTAATATAATTACAAAGTTGCCTGTAAAATAAATATTAATAATAAAATAGCTACAATATAATTATAATTTATATTGTAGCTATATTAGGGTTTATTTTACAGGTAAGTATTTAGCTTTAAATAGGAATAAGTTATGTAATAAGAGTTAATTTATTTTGTTAGATTTAAATTATATTTAATTTAGGCGGGTGTTAGGGTTAGGGTTAGACTTAGCTTTAGGGGTTAATACATTTATTAGAGTAGCGGTGAGATCCAGTCGGCAGATTAGGGGTTAATAATTGCAGGTAGGTGGAGGCGACGTTGGGGGCGGCAGATTAGGGGTTAATAAATATAATATAGGGGTCGGCGGTGTTAGGGGCAGCAGATTAGGGGTACATAGGGAAAATGTAGGTTGCGTCGGTGTACGGAGCGGCAGATTAGAGGTTAATAATAATATGCAGGTGTCAGCGATAGCGGGGGCGGCAGATTAGGGGTTAATAAATATAACATAGTGGTCGGCGATGTTAGGGGCAGCAGATTAGGGGTACATAGGGATAACGTAGCTGGCGGCGGTGTACGGAACAGCAGATTAGGGGTTAAAAAAGTTTAATAGAGTGGCGGCGATGTGGGGGGACCTTGGTTTAGGGGTGTATAGGTAGTTTATGGGTGTTAGTGTACTTTAGAGCACAGTAGTTAAGTGCTTTATGAACCAGCGTTAGCCCAGAAAGCTCTTAACTCCTGACTTTTTTCTGCGGCTGGAGTTTTGTCGTTAGATTTCTAACGCTCACTTCAGCCATGACTCTAAATACCGGAGTTAGAAAGATCCCATTGAAAAGATAGGATACGCAAATGGCTTAGGGGGATCTGCGGTATTGAAAAGTCGCGGCTGCAAAGTGAGCGTTAGACCCTTTCCTGACTGACTCCAAATACCAGCGGGCGGTAAAAACCAGCGTCAGGACCCTCTAACGCTGGTTTTGACAGCTACCGCCCAACTCTAAATCTAGGCCAGAGAAAATTCCAACCATGCAGGAATATTCAAACTACGCAGGGACAATTAGACAAGAGAAATCCACCCCATAGCTTTTTAGCGCTTCTGAAACCATTGCATACAATTTAACATAATTTTCGGTTATTGGGGTTTGTGCATTGGTAACAGGGCTGTGTACTTTTTAACAATAGCATATGTTCACATTTTCAAAGTGAACATTTTATAAGTGAGGCATTAATTTTTAAGAATTATACAAGAATTACACTCAATACTCTCCACACTGCTGGTTACTAACTATCAAACTGCCTACTGACATCTGCTAAGGAATGCTGATTTAACCTACTGTCTCTTCTGCTTTCAGGTACGTGAACTCAGGCTCTGCACTGATATCTTGCTATTCCCTGCATTTCTGTCATTTTACAACAAATCCCTCTTTTTGGTACGTGAACTCAGGCTCTGCACTGATATCTTGCTATTCCCTGCATTTCTGTCATTTTACAACAAATCCCTCTTTTTGGTACGTGAACTCAGGCTCTGCACTGATATCTTGCTATTCCCTGCATTTCTGTCATTTTACAACAAATCCCTCTTTTTGGTACGTGAACTCAGGCTCTGCACTGATATCTTGCTATTCCCTGCATTTCTGTCATTTTACAACAAATCCCTCTTTTTGGTACGTGAACTCAGGCTCTGCACTGATATCTTGCTATTCCCTGCATTTCTGTCATTTTACAACAAATCCCTCTTTTTGGTACGTGAACTCAGGCTCTGCATTGATATATTGCTATTCCCTGCATTTCTGTCATTTTACAACAAATCCCTCTTTTTGGTACGTGAACTCAGGCTCTGCACTGATATCTTGCTATTCCCTGCATTTCTGTCATTTTACAACAAATCCCTCTTTTTGGTACGTGAACTCAGGCTCTGCACTGATATCTTGCTATTCCCTGCATTTCTGTCATTTTACAACAAATCCCTCTTTTTGGTACGTGAACTCAGGCCCTGCACTGATATCTTGCTATTCCCTGCATTTCTGTCATTTTACAACAAATCCCTCTTTTTGGTACGTGAACTCAGGCCCTGCACTGATATCTTGCTATTCCCTGCATTTCTGTCATTTTACAACAAATCCCTCTGTGTTTGAGCAATTGAATTTAGTCTGTTAAAATAAAGCCCTGCATTTTTTTTAAATGATTTTTCCCAATGTCTCAATTCTAATGTCTAGTTAATTGCCATGTGATGCTCACTCCTTATCAATACTTGCTATAACTCTAAAATTTATAGTTTTCTTATGTCACAGTTTTAACCCCCTCCAAATTTTATTGTCTGTTTACCTAACTCATCTCACCCTGACCAGACTCTAACATTCCAATTGGCCTTACCAACTGTCTTTGATTAGCAATTAAGTAAATTTAGTGGACTCAGCTGACTGCCCTACCTGTATATATTTCAGACTAGTTAGGGGATGTGCATTGCACAGGGGTTTGTGCATTGGTAACAGGGCTGTGTACTTTTTAACAATAGCATATGTTCACATTTTCAAAGTGAACATTTTATAAGTGAGGCATTAATTTTTAAGAATTATACAAGAATTAAACAAGGATTGGGCAAGGGGCAAGACACAAGGCAAGTACTCTTGTATTACTATGTTTTATTTATATCATTGTATCCTCTTGCAAGTGCTGCTGTAACACTGTGTCTTATGTGTTTACTTGGTTCCCACTTTCAGAATAATGCTCAATATCTTCATATTCCTTTTTGCTACCTCTTGTCTCTACAACAAACTACATTACTCAGTTACTCCTTCTCCCTCTCCACCTGCACTGTTCATTAGCCCATCTCTCTTATACTCACCTTACTTTTGTACTCATGAACTCTACTTATTCCTAAATACTCTCTCTCCCCCCTGCACTTCAGTTAAACAACAGTCTCATTACTGCAAATCTGCTTCTCATCTCAAGTCACTCTCCCTCTTGCTCATACTAGCTGCTGGCGACATCTCCCCTAATCCTGGTCCCTCACAACCTCCTAACCTTTCACATCCTTGTGTGCCTTTCAATAGACTTCAAAAACTAAACTCTGGTAACCTTAATCGCATTCCTCTTACATCTAAAACCCCCTCCCCCTTCATTTGTGCACTCTGGAACTCTCGCTCTGTTTGCAACAAGCTAACTTCTATCCATGATCTCTTCATCTCCCACTCTCTTAACCTTCTGGCTCTTACAGAAACCTGGCTCTCTGCTTCAGACACAGCATCCACTGCTGCACTGTCACATGGGGGTCTCCATTTCAGCCACACTCCTAGGTCTGGCAATAGACAAGGAGGTGGTGTCGGTATTTTACTTTCCTCTCGTTGCACCTTCCAACAAATACAGCCCTTCTCTTCACTCACATTTTCTTCATTTGAAGCACACATGATTCGGTTATTCTCTCCCCTCTCTATACGTGTTGCAGTCATATACCGCCCCCCTGGCTCCCCAACTCAATTTTTAGATCACTTTGCTGCCTGGCTTCCTTATTTCCTTTCCTCAGACACCCCTGCCCTCATTCTTGGCGACTTCAACATCCCCATTAACAATCCCACTGCCTCATCTGCTAAACAACTTCTGCAACTCACTTCCTCTTTCGGTCTGTCACAATGGACTGATTCTCCCACTCACAAAGACGGTCACTCCCTTGACCTGATGTTTAGCTATCGATGCACTCTCTCAAACTTCTCAAACTCCCCTTTTCCTCTTTCTGACCACCATCTCCTTACCTGCAACATATCATCCCTTCCTACAACTCTCCCACCTTCTACTCCTCACACCAAACTTCACAGAAGCATTAGGTCTTTAGATCAGCAACAACTTGCTAATTCCCTTCAACCGCTCCTCTCAACCTTCTCCTCCTTTTCCTGCCCTGAACAATCTATCTGCCACTATAATTCCACCCTTATATCCGTCCTTGACAATCTCGCCCCTCTTACCACTGCTAGGAAATCACACACTCATCCCCAGCCCTGGCATACTCCTCTGACACGGTACCTACGCAGATGTTCCCGTACTGCTGAACGGCATTGGAGAAAATCACGGAGTTCAGCTGATTTTCTTCATTACAAATTCATCTTGAACTCCTACTACTCTGCCCTTAATCTCCACAAGCAACACTACTTCTCTACTCTTATCTCTAATCTTTCTTCAAATCCAAAACGTCTGTTCTCCACTTTCAATAGTCTCCTCCGCCCTCCCCCACTTCCTAATACAACTTCTCTGTCAGCTCAAGACTTTGCCAGTCACTTCATTAACAAAATTGATTCCATCAGACATGAAATCAGCTCTCAACACAATTCCATTCTCTCCCCCCCTCAAATACTCTCACTCAACCACAACCCTCATAACCTGAAACTTAGTTCATTCTCCCCTGTTACTGAGGACGAAGTTTCAGCACTTATACTGCGCTCTCACCTCACTACCTGTCCCCTTGACCCTATCCCCTCACAACTGCTCCCCTCTCTCTCTGATACCCTTACCCCTATACTAACACACATTTTCAACCTCTCCCTCAGCACTGGTACATTTCCCTCATCATTGAAACATGCACTGGTCACACCTATCCTCAAAAAACCTTCCCTTGATCCTACCTCCCCATCCAACTACCGCCCAATTTCCCTCCTCCCTCTTGCTTCAAAGCTTCTCGAAAAACTTGTATATGCACGCCTATCCCATTTCCTTACGTTAAACTCCCTTCTTGACCCGCTGCAATCTGGATTTCGTCCCTATCACTCCACAGAGACAGCTATTGTTAAGGTCACCAACGACCTACTTACAGCTAAATCAAAAGGCCACTTCTCTCTGCTTATCCTCCTTGATCTGTCCGCAGCCTTTGACACTGTCGACCACCCTCTTTTGCTCCAAACCCTCCAATCCTTCGGCATCTGTGACACAGCCCTTTCGTGGCTCTCTTCCTACCTGTCAAACCGTACCTTCAGTGTAGCCTTCTCTGGGGCCTCCTCTGCCCCGTCACCCCTTTCTGTCGGAGTACCGCAAGGCTCTGTCCTCGGTCCCCTTCTCTTCTCAATCTATACGTCATCACTAGGTTCCCTTATTAAGTCCCACAGTTTCCAATATCATCTGTATGCCGATGACACCCAAATCTACTTCTCTGCACCAGAACTATCTCCTTCCTTGCTAACCCGTGTCACTAACTGTCTTTCTCACATCTCTTCCTGGATGTCCTCTCACTACCTCAAGCTAAATCTCTCCAAAACTGAGCTCCTCATTTTCCCCCCTTCTTCCAAAATCTCCACCCCCAATATCTCTATAACTGTCGACAACTCCATCATTACCCCTACCCCGCATGCCCGATGTCTCGGGGTCACATTTGACTCAAATCTTTCCTTCACTCCTCACATTCAGTCCTTGGCTACAGCCTGCCGCTTCCACCTTAAAAACATCTCTAAAATTAGACACTTCCTTACACAAGACACAACTAAGATTTTAATCCACTCTCTCATTCTTTCCCGCCTTGATTACTGCAACTCTGTCCTCTCTGGTCTCCCCTCCTACCGCCTAGCTTCTTTACAATCCATAATCAATGCCTCTGCCAGACTCATCTTCCTTACACGTCGCTCTTCATCTGCTGCACCTCTCTGCCAATCCCTTCACTGGCTTCCTCTTGCCTCTAGGATCAAACACAAAACTCTCACTCTTACATACAAAGCCCTCAACTGCACTGCTCCCCGATACATCTCAGACCTTGTCTCCAGATACTCTCCCTCCCGTCCCCTTCGCTCTGCTCATGACCTCCTACTCTCCTCCTCTCTTGTCACCTCATCACACTCCCGTTTACAGGACTTCTCCAGACTGGCTCCCATCTTATGGAACTCTCTGCCTCGCTCCACAAGACTCTCTTCTAGTTTTAAAAGCTTCAAGTGCTCCCTAAAGACTCTACTGTTCAGGGACGCATACAACCTACGCTAACCTTTCCTAATACCAGTTCCTCTCCTCCACTGCAATCCCCTGAACCCTCTTAGCATGTAAGCCTAAAAGTCCAGCTGTCTGTAGATCACCTTCTTAAGAGCTGACTACAACAGTGCAACTCTTGGCAGGGCCCTCTACCCTATAATTGTTTTGTTGTACTCCCCCTTTGTTTATAGCGCTGCGGAATCTGTTGGCGCTCTACAAATAACCGATAATAATAATAATAATAATTGGGAGAAATACCGTTTTTTTTTAGGAGCATCGTGGGACATTCTATCTAAGAGAATTCCCAACATTTTTTCTTTTGGCATACACTGGAAATTTCAAGCCCTGCATATATATATATATATATATATATATATATATATATATATATATATATATATATATATACATATAGTTTTAAACATGTGTATGTATGCATATAGATGGTAAAGCCCTTTGCAGCCATTTTTCTTTTTTTTTACCATATATCTTTGAGCCCTTACAAAAAAAAATTATTATTACTTTTTTAATAATTTTTATCAGACAGTGTTTATATGAGCGTAACTTTATTTATCTTGTTTTTAATAAAACGTTTTTCTTCACTTACCCTTTACACAAGCTTCTGATACCCGCTAAACTGACAATCGTACATCGCGATTGTGCTCTCGTGTTCGTGTTTACTTTCAACTTGTAAAACACTCGCTATTTCAGTTGCATGCAAAAAGACAAAAAAATATATATTTCTCAATGCTACAGTAAGCGTTCCACTCAATAAACTAACTCAGTGGTTGTGAACTGGGGCTATAAGTAACTAAGCAATTAAGTGTAGGTGTAGTAGTGTCCCTGGTCCTGGAGTAGGGGCCCTGTTGTTCTGGCTGTCCTAGAGTGTAGGGTCCAGGCCTTGAGGTTGGGGGCCCTGTACCTAGAGTTGCCACCTTTTCTAGAGGAAAATACCTGCCATGCTCGTTAGCATAACTTTGCATAAATAATTATACAGGAAAAATCAGTAACTAAAGCTGCTAGGACTAATTTTAAATAATCATTTGTTTAGAATTAGATTCTAATACACTTAAATACCACCTGTCAGGTTAGGAAATGTCCAGAAGAAGACCCAAATGCTAGGGCGAACTTAAACAACACCCTTGCACTCTGAGTTTAATCCAGGATGTGACCCCACGACAATCTCTAAAAAACAATGTTCTCATGATATGGAGCAGAGATAGTCAAAGTCCAAAGTAATTCAAGATATCAGCCAAATAGACTTCTGAGTAAGGAACTGGTTTCAGGAAATGTCTTCCACAGAATCAGGAGAGCAGGGATAGTCCACTTATACTCAGACAGAGGAAGGGTAAAACAAGAAACAGTTAATAATGCAGGAGTAGGTAACTTGTTATCAGGCAATTTGAGGGTTAACACTGTGTAGTCAGTCCTTGCAGAGTTTGGCAACAGGTTATCAGGCAGTTTGAAGGTTAATACTGAATAGTCAGTATTTGCAGAGTTAGACAACAGGATATCAGGTAGTTTGAGGGTTAACACTGTGTAGTCAGTCCTTGCAGAGTTTGGCAACAGGTTATCAGGCAGTTTGAGAGTTAATACTGAATAGTCAGTACTTTCAGAATTAGACAACAGGATATCAGGTAGTTTGAAGGTTAACACAGATTAATCAGTACTTGCAGAGATTGGCAACAGGTTATCATGAAGTTTGAGAGTTTACACTGAATAAACAGTACTTGCAGAGTTTGGCAACAGGATATCAAGCAGTTTAAAGGTTTACACTGAATAAACAGTACTTGCAGAGTTTGGCAACAGGTTAACATGCAGTTTGAGAGTTTCACAGAATAAACAATACTTGCAGTGTTTGGCAACAAGATATCAAGAAGTTTGAAGGTTTACACTGAATAAACAGTACTTGCAGAGGTTGGCAACAGGTAAACATGCAGTTTGAGAGTTTCACAGAATAAACAGTACTTGCAGTGTTTGGCAACTGGTTATCAGGAAGTTTGAGGGTTAACCCAGCATAGTCAGTCTTTGCAGAGTTTGGCAACAGAAAATCAGCAGTTAGAGAGTTTCCACAGCAAAGTCCTTACAGGAGCCACAAAGAGGAACAAACAAATGGGTACTGAAGAAACAGGAAGCCTGGAATAAAAAGCCTGGTAGTGACATCATCAGGAAGGGGCAGCTCAGACTATCTGTCAATCAAGCACACAGAGAGGACCGCCGGAGCTTCCCAGCGGCCAAGCATGACACCACCCTTATTTTAATATTTAATCTTTATTTTAAACTTGGAACCTTAATAATACTGGTCATGTCGATAAAATATCGGCTGGGGGGGGGGGGGGGGGGGAGGCAAGCAGGGATGCAGCCATGCTTCTTAGCATAAATTTTCATAAATGTTTATGGATGTGAGACATTAGGGGACCCTTCTCTAATTTTTGCTGGGGGCACTGGGTTAGTCTCTATCTGCCTCTTTAAATTACTATAAGACCTTTTGTAAATATTACATTATGGCACCACTGTTATACATAGGAGAAATGAGTGATTAAAAAATAGCCCTTTGCAGAATACCAATTCTTCTATTACCTTTATCTGTAAATAATACATTAGTAAAGAAATATTAGGAACACAGCACAGAGATAATTCTGCCTATAAGTACATTCATCTTATTTCCATATATATTATTAAATAAAAATGGTTATTATATGCATATATGGTGATTATTTGCAGACTGTGTTCCCTGAGACTTTAAAACTTGCCTAAACTCTAAACACATACTAAGAGCTCAATTTATAAAGCCATAAATGCAGCCTCTGAGACTGTGAGGTGTAGGCTTACTTATACAAGGCAACCAACCAACACAAGTAAATAAGCACCAGTCTGATTCTTATGTTATCTGCCACCTCACAGGAGGTGGATTTAAATCTGACTGGTTTATTCAGAACAATTGAAAAGTCCTGCTCTCACACAAATGGTCACGTGACATTGGGGGAGAGGCTGTACACGTTTTTACTTGTTCTATGATAAATCGGTATGGCAGATGCTGCCTCATAGCACCAAATGCAGATGGTAAAGTTCCCTGGCTGGGAACCATGGCCATTCACAAGTTAATAAAGGGAACAAGACTTATACTTTGATTTCTTCCAGCTTGCTATATTGCTGGATTTCCAAATTAAACCACATTTAAAGGAATATAAAACTTATCTTTGTTTTTATATACTCAATTGTAAGCATTGTTTCCAAAGTAATTCACTGATAGTTTTATTAACAAATTTTTGGCAAATAAAATTAACATATTTTCTGAGCCAATGTTTTGGTTAGATGATAGATAGATAGATTTACTTATTTTAAAGTGCATTATTAATCCAATAGAAAGATAATTAGGGATGCGCATTCAGATTTTTCTTAAGGATCCAAATGCGTAAGTAACCAGTAGCTTGTGCCCTTCGAATATTTTCGTAGCAGGACTTATTTCTGTAAAATATCCCTACACTAAGATCTCTGCAAATCCAGATCTTAGAGTGGGGATCTTTTGCAAGAATCAATACATCTATGAAAATATCGGAAGGACATAAGTCGCTGCTTTCTTCCGTATTCGGATTCTCACGAAAGATCAGAATGTGCATCCATAAAGACAATACTCTTGTGTGTGTGTGTGTGTGTAAATATATAAATGTTGTATATAACCAGCATCATGCACATGCACAAGGAATGCTTGTATACACAGACTACTCCAGTCTATGAAAATAACACAACAATTAAAACACAACTATAAATTAAATAAATGGTGCTAAAAATTTAAATCCATAACAATTTAAAATATTCATGTGTATGTTCAAAAAAACACTATAAAAAATGTACTTTGAATAATAATCTTAAAATGAATGAAAAAAAAATAGAAAAGCAGAACCAAAATAATCCATATAAAATCAGTAAGATTTATTATACAGTAATGTGCAAGCATGTAATGCTCTTTGCAGAAGTAATTTTTGAACAGCGTATTATGTAATTGACACTGAAAAATATGTTGCAGGTTTTCTGAAATAGCACAGTTGTGGTATCTTATAACAACCATTTGTAAGCAAGAAAAGTTGAGAAGATTATTAATGTTTGTGACACCACAAATTCAGTTAGTACTATACAGTAAAATATGTCAAATTGTAATAACCCTCATATAAAAATATATTACTGTTCAAACATACATACAGAAGCATTACATAATAGACATGTAGAAACAATTACATTTTTTTTCCCGATAAATGTGTTTTTTTTTTTTTGTTTTTTTTGTTTTTTTAATGTGTTTTTTTTTTTAATGTAGAATTCTGAAACAATAAAAATGTACTTTTTCCTTTTCCAGTACATTGAAACCCATCATAAAATTGTAGTTTAGAAGTGTAGCATAGAATTTTAAATAATATAAAGATAATAATTTGGTCACATAAAACTCTCCACCTTTCTGTGAATATTTTATAATAGATAAATTATTATTTTGTGAAGCAGGCTTACTAAAAACAGTGTTAAATATGGATTTTATTACAAGGACAGAGACTCCTATTTTGCAATAACTTTCCATTTACTGAACAGACAGCAATTAAAAGCATTGAAAAATTTGAATAAATAATACAGAAAAATTCAACCAATGATATCACAGTAACAGGTTATGTAACCAGATAACAGCCAATAATATCACATCCAAAGGTATAAGAGGTAACAGTCCAAACAGCTAATTCTCTTTTCACTTTGCTGAACAGACGTTAAGTATTATTTGAATTTCATTATTAAATAAATATTGCGCTTTCTTTATTGTTTTTATTATTGCCTTTATTATTATTTATTTTATGCATATTTTTCTTTTTATCATGTTGTTTTTTCAACTTTTTTCACCCCATAGCGTTTTTTCCACAATATATTACTTATCTGTTTTGATAATTCTTGTGACAGTTTGTTATATATATTTGGTATTTGTTTGTAATCACTTCAATAATCGCTTTCGTTCGTTTCCTTTACTCCCTGCTGCTCCGGTGCCTCTTACCTTCTATGTCAGGCTTTATTCACTGTCGGCTACTTTCTCCGCCCCCTGTTAGTGACGCATCACTTTTTTCTTTTCCCGCCCTCAGACCCGCCTCAGCCTGTCAGCCACGATCTTTCCTCACTGGTTCTCATTAGATTTTGGGTTTGGCAACTTTTGTTGCAAATCATTTTTTAATTTTTCAAGTGTATCTTATTTTACTTGTCAAATATTTCTTAGCCTGCCAATTTTTCTAACATTAGTTTATCTGTGTGGTTAACTTGTCAGCCTTTAGTTCACAAGGTCCTTGGTTTGATTCCCCATATTTTCAATAAGATATTTAATTTAAAGTTTAAATTGTATATATTTTAAAAAATTGATTATAAATCTAAATTCATATATTATTTTAAATGTGTCTAATGAAAACATATCTGAAGTTTCTAATAAATCTTTGCAAGACATTATGTCTTCTATGACTTGTCTTCAGCAACAAATGCAGTCTGTCATGGCTGCAGTTAATTCCTCTGGCACTATCCCCAAAAAAGTGACAAGTAAAAGAAAACATTTAAATTCTAATACTAATGATAATTCTTCTGTCATTTCTACTGACAAATTAAATAAAAGTCTGTCCAATTCAGACAATGAGTCCGCACTTATAAAAAAATTTGAAAATTATTCCTCTGGGGATTCTGATACCACTTTTTTTATAACCAGAAAACAAAAACCTAAGCGCAAAATTGATGTTGACTCTAATTCAACAACTGAGTCTAACGACTCCTATACTTCTGATAAAATTTATGATGATAAAATTTATGATGATAAAGATTCAACTTATGAGGATGTTTCGGACTCATCGTCCTCTGATGACGACTCCCCTAAAAATAAGAGATCTAAAAAAGTCTAATAAGTCCAAAAAACCTAGATTATTAGATAATGCTGGGGAATCTTATTTAGATCCGGATGATATAGAACATCCCAGGTCATCTAATTGGAGAGCATCAAAAAGAGTTTCCAAATTTATTGCTTTCTATATAAGAAGACCCCTTTCTAAAAAATCTAAAAGTATTTTAAGGGCGGAATGTCCTAGACCAGAGTTACCCAGTTTAGCCCATGCCACTTCAGAAATTGACCTCAATTTATTGAAGTTTATTAGCTCAAAAAATTTTAATATCAGGAAAGGACCTGACAGGTTTTTAAAGGCCTATCAGGATAAATTGCTGGATACTCTGGGTCCAGTGACTAAATTATTGGAATTATCTGAGGATGCAATTTCAAAAAATTCTCAAGTTGATCCTGTTGTGATTAAACAATGGGTTCAGCGATTGGTGTATTTAATTGGAGATTCCAACTCTGCCTTATCCTGTCAAAGAAGGAGAATTTTACTTAGGAAGATTGATCCCAAATTGTCAGACTTTGCCCCCAAAGAGATGGGTAGAAAAGCTAAAGGCTTTTTATTTGGAGATGCAGGACTAAAAGAACTGTCCAATTATGTTTCATCCCTAAATTCACTTAATAAAATTAAAACTCAAACAAAGAAAATATTCAATCAAAACAATAGAGTTTTTGACAGGGCTGGGAAAGGAAGGGGCCGCTTTCCTGGCCGTTCAGCATTCTCCTCAAGGCCCTTCTACCAAAACAACCAAGTACCATCAACATCTTTCAGCAACTTCTTTCCTACAAGAGGCAGACAATGGCCAACAAGATCATTTAGAGAAAGACCTTCTAGAAGACCTTTCTCAAGTAAGTTTGAACACTTATCATTACATACCTTTTTCCCCTCAAAAAGTAGGAGGCAGACTTGCTCTATTTATTCACAATTGGAAGAGTATATCACAAGACCCATGGGTACTCCAATCAGTATCAGGTCTCCATCTAAATTTCATATCAATTCCTTATCAGTCTGTTCCTCCAAATCCAATGTTTTTTTTCTCCCTTTCAGACTATCTTCTACTAGACCAAGATATATCAGACTTAGACAAAAAACAAGCTATAGAACTAGCCCCATCAGGAAAAGATTCTTTCATCAGCAATATGTTTCTGGTCAAAAAGAAAGAAGGATCTTTTCGCCCTGTTATAAATCTAAGAAATCTAAATTTTCATCTAGAGTACAATCATTTCAAAATGGAGGGAATTCATCTCCTCAGAGACTGTCTCCTTTCCAAGGATTGGTTAGTTCGTTTAGATTTGAAAGATGCTTATCTTTCTTTTTTTTTTTTTTTTTTTTTATATATATATTTTTTTTATTGGGTTATGTACAGCAAAAATCAAACAGAGGCACTTTTTTTTTTAATAACTTTATTTATTTCCAGCACATGTTACAGCAACACATTAGATATTTTACTTCAAGGTTACAAAATGTAATGGTAGATAGTGCTACCCAACAGTACTGGGTTTTCATAGTATATTTCTATTAGATTAAACAATCCCTCTCCTTCCCTACTTCACCTCTCTCTTTTTTTTTTATTAATTACCCCCCTCTTACATTCAATAATAAATTCGCTTTACATTTAGGAAAACTCACTAACAAAAACAATACCATAATATAATATTAGGTTTTATGAACTCCATTGCTGCTGATTCCTCTAGGAGGATTGGATTATGTCTCTTCCTGGGTGTGTTGAGAGTTCTTGACAGTCCATATACCCAGTACCATAACAGTCAACAATTCTATCAGGGGTGTGAGTCTCCCGATGATCAACTTTCTTGTCATAATGACATAGTTAAACCTTGCTGAGAATACTTAACAGATCCTGTATCCAGAAATATATTGGATGGCAGTTCCAACAGGGTGAAAGTCTCTTTACTATAAACTGTTTTGCTAAAACAACATTCCTTCCTATAATCTCAGCCCGTTATACTCATTCTGATAATTAGCCCTACCTAATCTCACCTCAGGCACTCCCCAGGCTCTTCTCACCTCCTCCTCTCAGTCTCAATCTCTGTCTCAGACTCTGGCAGTACATGCAATCTTTTAGTGGAAGATGTTCCAGCTTCCATGCAGTTAAGCATTGAGTATATACTCAGAGTCTTTGAATGGGTATATGATCTGTTTCTGGTGTGATAAACTTAGACTATTAATGAAGGGTTCCCACTTTGTAATAAAATGTTTCGTCCTTTTCATTATGTCTCCCTGTGTGTCTATTTGCTCATAGGTCATCTGTTTTTGTAATGACTCCTTAAGATGAACCAAGCTCGGGACGATTGGTGTGAGCCAATGTTTGAAGATAAGATTCCTAGCCTGTAGTATTGTGTTGTGAATAAATCTTGTATGCTCTCTTGTTTCTATCTGTGTGTGCAAAAATAGTATCACCTCTTCTGTCAATACTAATCGGGGTCCCCAAGATATTTTCCAACCACTTTCCTGTCATTCCCCAAAATTTTGTTAACCTTGGGCATTCCCATAGCATATGTAGGATATTTGGGTTGGGGTATGAACACTTTGGGCAGTTGCCACAAGCCTCAGGGTTCCATTTATGGAGCATTTTAGGCGTGATGTAGGTGTTATGCATCAACCTAGTGTGTGATTCTCGTATATCGTTCGAAAGGGACGCTTGTCTTACTTTTGTAAAGCTCTGTTCAATACAGTTTTCAGTAGTCAACTGCCCAGTTAGGGTAGTCCATGTTTTCTGTAGATGTGATTTAGTGTCGTCATTTAGTGCCATTTGGAGGGTGTTGTATATATGAGTTATCGAGGTCGCCCCCCCTTTTGTGAGTGATAGTAGCTTATAGATGTCACATTTGCTCTCAGGCATATCTCCTGATCTTAACAGATCTTGTACGTAATGCCTCATCTGCAGGAAGGCAAAATGGTGTTTGTTTGGTATTTTAAATTCCTTCTGAAGGTCCTGAAAGGACTTTACCACCTCACTATTGTCTGTTAATACATGTTTCAAAGTCATGACCCCCACTCCGCCCATTGCTTAAAAGGTTTTGTGGAGAATCCTGCTGGAAAGTCCGGGTTGCCCTGTATTGGAAGATATACAGTGTGTCTATGTGATGTCCCTAGGGCCTTGCAGATCTTCCACCATGCCCTTATTGGGTGGTGTATAAGCGTCACCCCTTTCGCTATAGGGTCAAGTTGTGCTTTTGTCATATGTGGTAGCATTTTGAGGGACCATGGTCTGATAATCTCCGCTTCAAGTGTCTGATAAGTGAAATGTCCACTATCTAAGAACCAGTCCAATACGTATTTAGTTAAGGCTGCCCAGTTGTAGTGTTCAATGTTTGGAAGTCCGAACCCTCCCATCGTGGGGGCACATGTCATTTTTCTGTAGCTAATTCTGTGTTTTTTCCTTTTCCACAGAAAGTGTAGTATGTCTCTATTCAAATTAGTGAGGTCCTGTTTGCGTAAAAGCTCTGGAAGCATCTGTAAGGGGTACAGTAGCTTTGGGAATAGTATCATTTTAACCAAGCCCACTCTCCCCGACAACGTCAGTGGCAAAGTGGACCAGTTCTGTAACAGTCTACGCAGTTCTCTGAATAATGGTCGGTAATTTATCTCGTACCATTGGGCAGGGTCTTTTGATAGAGTAATGCCCAAATATTTAAATGTATTAGTTACTATTTTAAAGTTTTCTCTAAGGGGTATCGAGGGATCTTTATCTCGCAGCCATAATAATTCTGACTTATCCTTGTTAATGCAGTATCCCGAAATCGCACTAAACTCATCTATAATTTGCATTATTATGGGAAGGTTTCTTCTGGGGTTCTGCGTGTACAGGAGCATGTCATCTGAAAAAAGCGACAGGTGAATAGTCTCCCCACCCATTGTTAAACCTTCTGAGTCTTTCCTGATCCTTACCGCGAGTGGCTCTAGTGCAAGGTCAAAAAGGAGCGGAGACAGGGGGCACCCCTGTCTCGTGCCCCTCATGAGCGAGAAAGGTCTGGATGGGGTGCCATTGACTAGAATCGCTGCTTGAGGTTTGTCATAGATAGTTTCTATAGCCCTCACAAAAGCCCCTTGTATCCCAAACCTGTCTAATGTGATGAACAAGTGGTCCCATAGAATCTTGTTGAATGCTTTTTCTGCGTCAACTAGTACTAAGCAGGCGTCAACAGTACCCTGGGTCTGATCAGTGTCTTCCCTCCCCCCATAGTGTGAAAGTATCAGCTGTAGCTTTCTCATGTTTTTAACTGAGGATCTACCCTTCACGAATCCAGTCTGGTCCCCGTGGACCAGCGATGGGAGTACCTCTGCCAGTCTGTTAGCTAATATTTTAGTGAACAGCTTGTAGTCCGAATTAAGTAAGGAGATTGGACGGTACGATGAGGTTATGAATGGGTCTCTCCCTGGCTTGGGAATGACAGTTATGTTAGCTTCCGTGAATCTGTTTGATAATTTTGCCTTCTCTTCTAGGATAGCGTTGTAAAGTAGTGCAAGGGTGTTTGATATTTCTTCCTTTGCTATTTTATAGAATTCCCCGGGTAGACCATCCGGTCCCGGGGTTTTCTCTAGGGGCATGGCATCAATAGATCTAATTACCTCTTGGGGGTGTATTGGGGCGTTTAATTTGTCTCGTTGCTCTACATCTAACTGTGGAAGGGTGATGTTTTCCCAGAAGTTTTGTTTCCTTTCTACATCTACACTTTGAGCTCCATGTAAGGTGGAGTAATAGTCTGTGAATGCTTTGTGTATTTCTGGTTCCTGTGTAAGTAACCTATCTTTTTCTCTTATGGCAGTAATAATATTAGGTTTCCTATCTAGCTTTGTAATTTTTGCCAATAGTTTCCCTGTACGATTACCATAACGATAAAACTTGGCTTGAAGGCGGTTCTGAGCGGAAACTGAGGTTTGTATTAGATAGGAGTCTCTAAGGGCTTTAACGTCTTTGTATTTAATCCTATTGTGTTCTGTTGGATGTCGCAGGTATCGGTTTCTGGCATTCAAGAGCTGCCGTAAAAGTAGGTCACCCCTTGCTTTTCGTGATTTAGTCAGTCGTGCAGCGTATTCTGTCACCACCCCTCTCAAAACAGCTTTTGCTGATTCCCAAAACAGTGATATGTCATTCAAGTGTTCTATGTTCAATTCTTTATATGTTAACCATTCACCTATCAGGTATTTCCTGAGATTTAGGTCATGATAAAGGTATGTGGGAAACCTCCATCTGCGAGCCTGCCCATTTACTCGGTCAGTGTCTAATTCCAGTGTAACTGGCGCGTGGTCTGAAATGGCTATGGGGTCTATGCGTATTGTTTTGACTTTAGGGCAGAGGTGTCTGGATATCAAAAAATAATCAATACGGGAGAGGGTAGTTTTGGAGGGGTGCAGACATGTATAGTCTCTTGTGTCTGGATTTTTTTCTCTCCAAACATCTGCAAGAGCAAGTGTATTTCTAAAGTTTTGCAGAATTAGAGTTTCTCTTTTCGAATCTGCCCATGGGTGTGATTGGTGCGTGACTGTGCCAGGCTTACGAAATCTGTCTGCTGGCGTGTATGGAGCTATGTTATAATCACCCCCTGCTACTATGGGGAGATCTGAGAACTGTAACAGCTGACTTTGTAGGTGTCTAAAAAACTCCCTTTTTCTTGTGTGTGGTCCATACACTCCACAGAGTGCCAAACATTGTGTATTGAGTTGTATCTTAACAATTAAATATCGTCCCTCTGCATCCTCCACTGTCTGTAAAATTTTATATTATAGGTTTTTACGCAGCAGGATTGCTACTCCTCTTGCTCTCTTTGCCTCAAATGAGGTAAAAAGTACTTCTCCCACCCAAATCTGCTTGAGTTTTTTGTGTTCTGCTTGTGAGAGGTGTGTCTCCTCCAGTATTGCTATGTCGTTTTTTTTTTAGTTAATCTGTCGTAGTATGGTTTTTCTCTTAATTGGGGATGTTATCCCTCCTACATTCCAGGAAGTTATCCTCATTCTACCTATCTCCTTGGAGCACACATCAGACCACCAGCTGTATGTCTATGTGTCAATGAATAATGTTGTTGTGTGTGTGGCTCTGTGAGTCTACCAAACTTCCTTTCTTCTACTTACTTGCAAGGTAGTCAGAGTCTATCCTCTATATATTTTCCTGTCCTCCCTCAGGGGAGCGCCTGAAGGCTGATGATTCACTCTGGTTATAAACAAAACAGTTAGAAAACAGTAGTATAACTATTAACTTACCCTTTCTTTCCACCCCACCCCGCAGATCAACAATAAAATACTTCTAAAGACAAGAAAAGGAAACCCCCCTCCCCCCCACTTTTAAAGGATATGGCTCTACATAACCTGTGCTGTAAAACGTTCAAAGTTCTGTATTTAAAGCTCTGAGGTCCATTCTCAGGTTTCTGAGGTGGAGGGCGAACCCTCCCAATCCGTTCTTGACTGACGACTTTCCTCCCTTTGTAGGTGCAGCTTGAGTTGCTGAGGGGACTCAAAAAACAGTGGTCCCTTTGTTGTGTGCAGGCGCAATCTCGCCGGGTATAGCAAAGCTGCTGTTCTGCCCTGCTCCATTAGTTGCCTGCAGTAGGGTGAGAATTCCTTCCTTCTAGCTGCTACCGCCGCAGAGTAATCTTGGAACAAGTAGATTTTTTTGCCCTTGTATTCTAAGGATGGTATTTTTCTGTATGCTTGCAGTATGGTGATCTTCGCCTTAAAGTTGAGGTATTTCACCATTACTTGTCTCGGCTGTTGATTTTTGCCTCCTTGTCTTCTTGGATCTCCTATCCTGTGCGCCCTTTCTACAGTGCATGGCAAGCATGATCTGGGGACCTGTAGTAAGTTGGGCAAGATGTTTTCAGCAAACTCTATGAGCTGTGTCCCTGGGAGAGACTCTGGGATACCCACTATCCGGATGTTATTTCGTCTCAACCTGTTTTCCATGTCATCTATCTTTGCCCACAAACGGTCAGTCTGTTGTTGTAATGTTTGGATGTTAGATGCAGCTTCTCTGTGGTGGGTCTCCCCTTCTGCTACTTTCATTTCAACTTGTGTTAGCCTGCCATTGAAAGATTTTACTTCAGCAGTGAGGGAATCCATTCCAGTTTGGAGCTGGTCTATCTTCAGCAAAAATAGGGCTGATATTTGTGACACTATAGGGTGGGTGTCAATATGATTTGTATTCACCATATCTTCTGCACTTATTGCAGTCTGTGTAGTTTCTAAGTGGGTCTTTTTCTTTTCTGCATTTTTGAGTCTGCTCGCCATGGTGTC
Organism: Bombina bombina; assembly: GCF_027579735.1. Lineage (NCBI taxonomy): Eukaryota > Metazoa > Chordata > Amphibia > Anura > Bombinatoridae > Bombina > Bombina bombina. The sequence goes on from NC_069499.1 coordinate 386,478,175, forward strand.
TGTTGTTTTAGTGTAGGATTGATAATAGTTTTGCATACAGATCTAAGAGTCTCTCAGCCCGGAATCTCAAGTAGATTAGTGTAACAGTCTTTGTTGGATGTCTCAGGGCTTTTAAGTGTTGAACTGATCAGGGCTAGTAGAGAGGTCAGTATGCGGTGGGTGTGAGGGGAGGCATGGGGTCTAGGATCTAGCCTTGCATAGTGTTAGTGCACATACCGCTATTGCAAAAGTAGTATTTCCTGATGTAAAGTGCGCTGGCAGTTTTAAGCGCTCTATGCAAGGCTCCCTAAGCTGTGCTCTCCCCCTCGCTCTGTTTAAAATGTATTGTCGCAACTGGGGTTTTTCTGTTTAGTTTGAGTAGTATTCCCCTGAATTACCTTTGAAGGTAAGTGGAGTTAAATGATAGCCCCAATGCCCCTAGTTACAATCTGTTATGCAGTCTCTCTTATAGGAGGTGGAGGGGCGCCGCAGCGCACTTATATTTCAGAGTAATGGCGGCTTTTCCCGCCAGTAGCTACAGTCAGTTTGTTAACTAGAGAGATGTGCAGGTGAGATGAGCGTTTGTCTCCTATCCCCTTTTGGAATTGTGGGAATTGATTTGTTTTATTTTGTGGTAAGTTGGGAGATCGTTACCTGTCTCCGGTAGCAGGGCTGCAGCTGCAGCTAGTCTCTGCTTCTTCTTCTGTCTTCCGACTTGCGGCGGGGGAATCAGTTGGTAGATTCCTTGCTGTCCGATGTCTAGGCAGGTTAGTACCTCTGCTGCCAAGGAATATAGCACTGTTTGGGGATAGTCGTTACCGGTATATTGCTGTTTTAAGCCTCAGAGCTCCGGAGCTCTCTGTGATGCGACCGACACTTTCACCCGCCCACCGGAAGTCCAGAGGCACTTTTTTTTCTTCTTTTTTAACATTCAGATTGTGAGGACAATATTGCAAAGTGTCCAAAGCTGGGAGATAACAGAGTCTCTCAACTTCTAATATAATCGAGCAAGCAGTCCATGTGAAAAGTTAGTCCATTCATCCCTGCAAAAGTCTTTGGCAACCCCGTAAAATACAATTCTGTGAAAAACATTTACCCTTCGTTGCCTATGTTCTAAATACAAGACTGCTGCCTGGCTAGACTACATCCTTCATCAAAGGTTCATATTGCATAGGCCTCTTGTTTTACAGTATTAAACAGTATTCAACAAAAAGAAACATGTACGACAAAGAAAGAAAAAATTAAATTAAAAATAAAAATAAAAAAAGAACAAATAAGATTACAATGTTAAATAATTGAACTTCGTGTACTCAGTTGTGAAAAGATATTTCTGTTATATCTACATAGAATTGTTCGGGGAAGCAATGTAGAGAAGTTATTATGGTTGTTATGCAATATATTTAACTAGTTGTGAGCATTGTGGGCCTGACTGGGCTTGTATTTATATAACTCCCACAGGAGTAACATGTCCTCAAAGAAGTCCAAGCCCCCTGTCTGTAAGTAATGGAACCTTTCTAACGTTAAGTCCGAATTAACTAGTTTCCTCCAATCATTGACACTAGGTATTTTAGTGGTTTTCCAACATCTGGGTACCATTTGTTTTGCCGCATTTAACATTATGTGATACAGTTGTCTGCGGATTTTACATGCTATCTGGGGAGTGTTTTGGAGAAGGACCAGATCCATGCTCGGGCTAAGTTGTGTGTTTAGTACAGAGTTGATTTCCTGAAAGATCTCTGACCAAAAATTTCTAATAGAAGCGCATTCCCACCAAATGTGGGTCATGTGACCAAGTTGGCCACAGCCCCTCCAGCACATACCCGAACTTACCTTAAATATGCGCTTGATTTTAGCTGGGGTCATGTACGACCGCATGCAAATTTTTATGTTTGTTTCCTTGGCTCCCGAAGAGTGTGCTGAGTGTGCTAGGTTTTTAAATCTTGTGAGCCAAGCCCTATGTGATGTGGTTGTGCCCCTCTCTTTGTCCCACCCTAAAGTATACAATGGTAAATTAGGGAACCTGCTTTCTAATACTAATCTGTATAGAGTAGAAACTGACCTAAGAGCCTTTATGTCACTCAGACATGTCTGTTCACGTGAGATCAGCTCTACGTTTGTGTGAAAATATGTAATGTCTCGCTTGGTGATAATTGAACCAGGAGGCGAAGAAAGGTATTGATAATGAATCCATTTGTTGTTTTGATTTTAGCCTGTTGTTGTCTAATAGTGTGTGAATCTGTATTAGAGAATCCAGGGGGTTATCTGAGTTCTTCTCTTGTTTGAGACCCGGGAGGAATTCAGGGTTATGTAACAAATTCGTGAGTGGAGAATATTTTGAGGAGTTTTTTGGGTATGACTTAAGAATATATAGCCAATCTTTCCAAGTCTCGTTGGAGATCGAAGATTGGGAGACTATGGGGTTCTTTAAAGCATGAGGGTTCCAGCATTTGTTGCCTAAATGGATCGTATCTGCCATAAATGTTTCTATCTGCACCCAACCCTTCGACTGTTCTCCTTTATAGCTGCACCAATCTATAACCCGCTGGAGGGATATCGCCAGCTTGTAAGAATTTAGGTGAGGTACTCCAAGCCCCCCTTGCTCTGGTAATTTGTAGATTGTGCTTTTATTTATACGTGGCGGTCTGTGTCTCCAAATGTAGTCATTTATTAGTTTTTGTAAAGTATCAATTTCTCTAGAGATATATTGGACTGGAACAGTCTGTAAGATGTATAGTGCCTTTGGCAGTAATACCATTTTTGCGGCTTGAATCCTGCCTAACCAAGATATGTTCTTTAAAAGCCAGGAGGAGGTCAAGGAATGGAATTCATAGTTGTACTTGCGTGTCAACTGTCTATCTGGAGTTAAATAAATTCCTAGGTATTTAAGATGACTAATTTGCGCTTTTAAGGGACAAAGTGACCTAATTTCCTCCAGCATTTGCTGTGGAACCATGACTGGCAAGAATTCCGATTTCGTCATGTTGACTGAGAAGTTGGAAACTCTACCAAAAGAAGTGAGTTCCAACATAGCGTGCGTGATAGATCTAAGAGGGTCAGTCATCGTCAGTAAGAGGTCGTCTGGGTATATGGCTGATTTGTGCTGTCTGGGTCCTACCTGTATTCCCTTGATATGCAAGTTCTCCCTGAGTTTGATTGCTAGTGGTTCAAGTGACAATATGAATAGTAGGGGGGAAAGGGGGCACCCCTGCCTCGACCCGTTTCTTATTTCGAAGGCCTCTGAAAGAGTCCCATTTACCCTAACCCGTGCTGTTGGATTAGTATATAGGGCCATTATTTTGTGGATGAACTGGGTAGGAAAGTTAAACCGTCGTAGAGTCATTTGTAAGTAAGTCCAGTCAAGTCTGTTGAAAGCCTTTTTGGCATCGGTCAAAAGAAAGAGGGCTGGTGTTTTAGTCTTGGAGACAAGGTCTATGATATTTAGTACTTTTACGGTATTATCTTTCGCCTCCCTATTGGGCACGAAACCCGCCTGGTCTTGGTGAATTAATTGTGGAAGGATTTGGTTTATATGGGAGGCTAGGATTTTTGCATATAATTTCAAGTCAGTATTAAGTAGGGAAATTGGTCTAAAATTGGCCGGTTTGTCAGGTACTCTGCCCGTTTTTTCTAGTACTGAAATATATGCCTGTAACATGGTGTCGGGATGCTGGAACCCTCTGCAATATGGTTGAATAGGGAGGTTAGGTGTGGGGCAAGGTATTTTGAAAATGTTTTGTAATATAGGCCTGAAAATCCGTCCGGGCCTGGAGCATTATTTGATTTTAGAGTGTGTATAGCATCTGTTACTTCTTTTATATTGAAGGGTTTGTCTAGGATCTCCATTTGTTCTTTGCTTATTTGTGGTACTTGTATGTCTGCGAGATATTGTTGGCAAATGTGGCCATGTGCTGCATCTACCCTGTCTGGGAAGAGATTATAAAGTTTATGATAGAAGGTTTTAAATATCTCAGCGATTTTATGGGTGTCCTCAACGTGTTTTCCTGACTCACTTTTTATTGAGTGTATATAGGTGCGTTGTTGCCTTTTTTTCAAGGTTCTCGCCAGCCATTTACCGGGTTTATTTACTTCTCTGTAAAAAGTCTGCTGAAAGGACAAAAGTTGTCTTTGGGCATTTATCTGGAGTAATCTATTCAATTGGTCGCGTTTGGAGGTGAGTCTCTCTAGTATAAGATTATTATCTGGGGATTGCTTATGTAAGTAATCTAGATCAGCTATTTCTTTAGCTATGGAGGTAAATTCTTCCCGTCTCTTTTTTATTATGTAAGCTTTGGATTTAATAAATTCTCCCCTTACTGTGCTTTTATGGGCCTCCCACAACGTTGTGGGATGTATATCAGGGGTATTATTTGTGATAAAGTAGGATTTAATATGATTAGCAATGTTCTTAACCTGTTTTTTCCCCTTGAGTAAAGATTCATCTAATTTCCATTGATAGGATCTGAGCGGAACTGAGGGCCAGGCAATATTGCAGCATACCAGTGAGTGGTCTGACCAGGAGGTATGGCTGATCCCAGCCACTTTTAAGTAAGAGAGAGTTAGATGGTCTACAAATATGTAATCCAACCTAGAATAACATTTATTTGGATTCGAAAAAAATGTGAAATCTCTTTTCTGGGGGTTTAGGTATCTCCAGGTATCATGGATCCCTAAGAGTTTAAGATTTTGCCATATGTTTTGCAAATTTGGGATTTTCATTCTAGTAGTCGGATTGGAGCAGTCTATCTGAGGGTTTAGTGGTACGTTAAGGTCTCCTGCTATAATCAGAGAGCCCTTGGTCTGGGAAAGAATAGAATTAGTGATGGTGTTTATGAATTTGCTTTGGAATCTATTAGGGGCGTATAAATTTACCAAGGTGACGGGTTTACCAAAGAGGAGGCCTGTGACGCATAAATATCTACCCTCTTTGTCATGATCTACTTGAATCTTACTGAAGGCAATTGACTTGTGAATTAGAATGCTTACTCCATTAATTTTTTTGGTGGGATGGGAGCTATGAAAATGCTGTGGGTAGTTAGAGGAAAGAAACGTAGGTATATGTTTAGTTTTAAAATGTGTCTCCTGTAGCAGGAGTATCTGACCTCCTTTCTTGTGCAAGTCTAATAAAGCCATTCTACGCTTATTCGGACAATTTAGCCCTTTTGTGTTCTGGGATATAATAGTAAAATCTTGTGGTGTGTCCCTACACATTATAACGACTTTTATACAGTGTTACACCATACCAAGTATTCATCTCTACATGCTTTCCCCTGTTACACTCCGAGTACATTTGCTTATTCATGTGGACCACGTCATTAACATTGAAGAAATAGAAAATTACAAAAAAACAACTAATAAAACATTTTACTCCTTCCTTAAGGAGAGTGTACAACATCTAAACTAAGGGAGAATATATTCCCCAACTGGCTGAGAGCGATTATATTGCATCAGTTTAATTTTTTAACAGGGAGTTAAGTACCGTTAAGTGAGATACTATGCGGGCAAGTGACCCACTACCTTTAACTAAATGACAGCATAAGTCATTACAGACATAGAACAACAAGAAATATCAATATAACATGGAATAAATACACTAACTTTTATACATTTTTAACTGAGAGTGGGAGGAAACTCTAACTCTGAGCTCCCTAGCTCCCACTGTCTAACTTTGTTTCAGTTACCATAGTCCAGCGGTTGTCTCGGGGAAGTCCCATTGTAATGTTTCCTGTGAGGGAAATCAAAGACAGCAACAAACACATATCACTGTAAATTAATACATGAGAGAGATAAATAGTTAAAAAGGATACAGCCCCCCTGGCTCAGGATCATCCCTTCTCTGGCAGAAGATTTTGACCACCTATGTTCTGTCTTCTTGTTTTCCTCTGTTGCACCTGTTGCCATTCTTGCCTCTGGGGGAGAGGGTCTCTATTGGATCCTAGACTGTGTTGATTTTGTGCATCTTTTGCCTCCTCCATCTCTGGTGGGGATATATCTAGGGCCTTGCAGATCTGTTTGACTTCTCCAGGTGCTGTGCAGGTATATCTTTTCCCTTGCCATAAGATTATTAAGTGAAAGGGGAACCCCCAACAATATTGGATATTCCTCTTCCTAAGAAGCGAGGTGAAGGGTTTGAGTTCTTTTCGTTTAATGAGAGTTCTCTGCGACAGATCTGTGTAAAATTGAAGGTCTGCATTTTCGTAATTGACAGGTTGTCGTTCGCGGGCAAGCCTCATGAGTTCTTCTTTGACCTGGAAGTTTGTGACCCGCACGATCACGTCCCTGGGAGGTTGTGTATCCAAAGGCTTAGGGCGGAGTGCTCTGTGGGCTCTGTCTAGGTCATATTTTATAGGCAACTCTGATTGCTTCAGGAAGTTGAATAAATCTTGGAGGTACTGCTCCAGGCCTGAAGTAGATACAGATTCAGAGACACCTCTGATTCTGATATTGTGCCTTCTGTTCCTGTTCTCGATGTCATCTATTTTTTCTTCAAGGCCTAGGATTACTTCGTTCTGCTTGTGAATGGTGGTATGTAGATCTGTTATTGCAGTAGCATGGGTGTCCTGTGTATTTTCCACCACCTCTACTCTATGTCCTATGTCTGACAGTTCCTTCTTAAGGTCGCTGATTTCTTCCTTGATACATTGCTTTACTTGAACAACTAGGGCAGAGAAATCTTTTTTTGAAGGTAGTGATTCAAACAGTATCTTAGGCACTGTAATGGTGTCAGGCACAGTTTCAGAGTCTGACTCTGAAGATGAAAAGGCAGTAACTGAATCTTGCTCATCTGTAGGGTTTAGACTTGCAGACTTAGTCTCAACTGACTTAAAAAAGTTGTTTACTGAGGGGGTTATATGACTTCTTTGTTTTGTTATGGCTCCTTTTTTGTTAGGCTTTTTAGGGGACATGGTGATTTCCAGTAGTGACAAAGTCTTGCTTTATATTTAAGGGTTGAGTATAAGGGTTCTCTGGTTCAACAGGCTGATTGATAGTCTTTGCCCCAAGCAACCACTATGTATGTTAGGTAATTACAGATCTGCACCGTTTGTCATGTCTCAAAAATAGGAGTAACTGTAGTTAATATTCAGAATGGATACCTGTCACAAACGCTGAATTTAAGATCTCCTAATGAATATAATGCAGGTCATTGCATTAATGTGCAGGGGCCCTCATGAGTGATAGGTTATGATGTAGGCCTCCCCTCTAGCAATACTTCTGTAATTCGGGCCGTGCCTGTTTGTAAACATGACCTAGGTGTGGAGATTGTAGTAGCATATGTTTATTTCAGGAGTTTAATAAAAGGTGGTGTAGCTGTGAGCACCTGAAACATATCATGCAGATCGTGGCACATCAGGATGGTATAACAAAAAAAAAAACTGCGTCACAGCATGTATTACCAGCTCTGCGCATTTATATTTGAGCCAGATAGGTAATAGAAAAGTGAATATAGCTTTACTGTTTTCTGCCTTCCAGTTTACGCCAGCCCCAGTGCTCTAAAACATGTTTACCAACCATTTACAACCCCCATGTGGTTTATGGGCCTCAGCCCTACGGCTCAGTATTAAGCGGCTGTTGGGGAAGTTATTCAAATTGGCGAACGCTCATAGCTAGGCTCCGGGTATTATTTAAGCTCTTTAGTTGTACTTTACCTCCGCCTTTGCACACATCGCAAGTGCGGGTCCCGGTTAGTGCTGTTCCGGGGCTCCGGCGATAGTAGGCTCACGTGGCTGCGCCGTTTGCCTAGCGCTGTGAGATAGAATCAAGTCACTTCCCCGATTTCACATCTGAGTACCCCGTTGTTGTGCGGTACTGCTGTGCTGGGTATTATTCCCCTGTTAAGGCAAGAATGAAGCCTCTCAACCAGATAGGGCTCAGGAGCTGATCTAAGCCGCGGCCATTTCCTAGCTCCGCCCCCTAAGATGCTTATCTTTCTATCCCCATTCATCATTCTTTCAGGAATTTTTTGAGATTTCTGTGGAAAAACAACCTTTGGCAATTTACATGCCTTCCTTTTGGGCTTTCTTCTGCACCTTGGGCATTTACAAAAATTCTTCGTCCTGTAGTTGCTTGGCTTCGAATGAGAGGTGTTCGCCTTATAATTTATTTGGACGATATCCTTACCATGCATCAGGAACGTCATTGTTTGATTTCTCATCTCAAACTAACTATAAATCTCCTTCAGAACTTAGGATTTGTTATCAATTTCGTCAAATCAGAGATCCATCCTTCTCAGTCTCTAAAATTTCTGGGATTTCTTATAGATTCACAATCTGCAACTTTGAGTCTTCCTTCAGACAAAATCAACAAAATAAAGAAAGAGATATCTTACCTTCTCAAGAGACCCCTCTTTCCAATTTGGACCTTAGCCCGTATTATTGGTCTTCTTTCCTCATCTATTCAAGCAATTTTCCCGGCTCCCCTTCATTACAGGGCTCTTCAAAGATTGAAGATTTTTTATCTCCGACAAGTTTTCTCTTATTTTCACAAGATCTCCTTGTCCGAAGAAGCAAGATCTGAGTTATTATGGTGGTTAGCCAATTTAGAGGCTTGGAATGGGAGAGCAATTTTTGGTTGTTCTCCCGAAATAATTTTGGAGTCAGATGCCAGCAATTCGGGATGGGGAGTCAGATTGGGTTCGTCCATCACTGGTGGAAAATGGACTTCAGAAGAAAAGAATCTTCAAATAAACTGTTTAGAACTTTTAGCAGGTTCTTTTGCTGTGAGGAGTTTCATTCATTCAGATCGTCCTATTTCTGTCTTACTCAAGATGGACAATATTTCTGCTGTCTGGTACCTCAACCGTTTAGGAGGTACTACATCAAAAATATTGTCAGATCTAACTTCAGATTTTATCCATTCTTGTTTGGATCGCAACATTTTTATTCAAGCAGAATATATTCCAGGCCAAAACAACATCATGGCAGATTGGGGTTCTCGTCATCTTCAGGACTCCAGCGATTGGAAACTGAATTCCAACATTTTTCAAATTCTGTTTTATCGCAGAGGTCCTTTCTCAATAGATCTCTTTGCTTCTCGATTGAATCATCAACTGACTCCATATTACAGTTGGAGACCAGATCCTTTTGCTCTAGCGACGGATGCTTTTCTTCAGACTTGGCCAGAAAAGGGAGCTTATGCGTTTCCTCCCTTTTCAATGATTCCTCGGACAATATCTTATGTCAGGAGAAATCTTATTTCAATTCTCCTCATAACTCCTTGGTGGTCAGCCCAATCCTGGTTTCCAGCTCTTCTAGAGATGTCATATCTTCCTCCTCTCCTTCTTCCTCTACAACAAGATCTTTTATTAGATCCGACAGGACAACCTCACAACCTAGTTGTTCAAGGATCCCTTCAACTGATTGCTTGGATGATTTCAGGGGTTCCTGGTCATTCGAAGGACTTTCGGAAGAAGCTAAATCTCTACTCAGAGATTCTTGGGCACCAGGTACTAAGAAACTATACAGATATGCATGGATCAGATGGTCTGATTGGTGCGGTAGCAGAAATTTGGATCCCTTTTCAGCTCCTGTAAATGAAGTAATTAATTATTTAACTTCTCTTTTTAAAACAGGTCTTGCATATAGGTCTATTAATATTGCTCGATCTGCAATATCAGCTGGACATTGCACTGTATCTAATATTCCTATTGGACAATTGTCTTCAGTCAAAAAACTTCTTAAGGCTATAAGAGTCAAGAAGCCTCCGGTTCCTAAACATTCTTATTTTTGGGATGTGGATTTATTAATTAATCTATTTAATGATTGGCCTTTCAATAAGGATCTTTCTCTCAAGCAATTAACTTGTAAATTAGCTTCTTTATTATGTTTACTCTCATGTAAAAGAGTATCTGATATTAGAGCCATAGATTATAATTCTAAGATGTTTACTCCTCAAGGTGTAGTTTTTTCTTTGTCTCGAAGAACAAAATCTTTATCCTCTTCTATCTTTTATCCTTACTTTTTTGACTACCCTAAATTATGTGTGGTTTCTTGCCTAAAAGAGTATAAATCCAGAACCTTACCATTCAGGTTATCTTCTTCTTCTTCTCAACTACTTATTTCTTTTTTTTCTTCTCATTTATCAGTTTCTACTACCACCATAAGTAGGTGGGTTAAGTGGATCATGTCTTTAGCAGGAATAGAAAACAAATTTTCAGCTCATTCGGTTAGAGGAGCTTTTATCAAATCTCCCTTCACTACAAGAGATCCTTAATGCAGCAGATTGGTCCTCGGATTCGGTATTCCGTCAGTTTTATTTTAAACCAATTTCTTCTATTCAACATAGCCTTTTATCTTAATTGTTTTGCTTTAAACTTGCAAAATAGGAGTCTCTGTCCTTGTAATAAAATGACGATTATCCTAACATTTGTGACGGTATAATCTAGATTTTATTAAAGAGACAGAGACGAGTATTTTTCCTCCCTTTTTTCATATATATATTTAATTATATTAATACATGTTTTTTCCCTCCCAATTACTTATGGGTGTATTTTATATTATGTTATTATTATTTACATCTTATATCTATATCTTTTTCAGCCCAGAATTCTGCAAATCCCGGATTCCAACAATAATCAATCTTGGGTGTCTGATTCAATTTCACAGAATTCTTCTACACTACGAAGAGATTCAAGATATCTTCAAGAAGTTTCTCATCAGCTGTGGAATCAACTTCTGTCAATCAAGTTTTCTGTTTTCATCACTATTCTGTTTTGTGCATTTGCCTGTGTATCTGAGTTTTGTTTCTTTTTTGTTCCTATTTTCTTTTTGTTATTTGCAGCAAAGTTCAAAGAGGATTAGCTGTTTGGACTGTTACCTCTTATACCTTTGGATATGATATTATTGGCTGTTATCTGGTTACATAACCTGTTACTGTGATATCATTGGTTGAATTTTTCTGTAGTATTTATTCAAATGTTTCAATGCTTTTAATTGCTGTCTGTTTAGTAAATGGAAAGTTATTGCAAAATACTCGTCTCTGTCTCTTTAATAAAATCTAGATTATACCGTCCCAAATTTTAGGATAATCGTCATTACTACACAGAGTAAGAAACCATATTTTAATTATATATTTGGAAGAAATTATGGCCAACCCTTATTTGAAACAAACAGTTTATTAGTCTTTTTATTTGTAAGAGCTTTTTTTTTTTTTTTGACTGCATGTGTATTTTAAAAGAAATTCAGTCATGCCTACAGCCCAAACAGTTAAATACAATGTTCTGAAATTTGGAATGGTTGATAAACATAATGGCAACTTCTAAACCAATAAAGTCTGAGTAGTATTTGTAGCAGTAAATGTACAATGCATATGAATTATGAGTAGAATGTAAGATGATTTCATGTGTGCACGTGATCCCTAGAAAATATAAACACTATTGGGATGTCTGCTATATTATTAATGATAGTATCATTACATTTTTTTTTTTCAGTTAATGTTCTTATTTTCAAATGTAATCATATACGGCTAGATTACGAGTGTGTGTCGGTAAGGCTGTGCAGTGCTAATGAGCCTTTTTTTCTTACCGGTCACTTAAGACAACGCTGGTATTACGAGTTTTCTTCAAGCCGGTGTTAGCCTCAGAAAAGTGAGCGTTGAGCAAAATTTAGCTCCACATCTCACTGTAATACCAGCGCTGCTTACGGTAGTGGTAAGCTGGCAAAACGTGTTCATGCACGATTTCCCCACAGGAAACAATGGGGCTGAGCTGGCTGAAAAACAAACCTAACATCTGCAAAAAAGCAGCGTTCAGCTCCTTACGCAGCCCCATTGTTTCCTATGGGGAAATTAATTTTATGTCTGCACCTAACATCCTAACATGAACCCCGAGTCTAAACACCCCTAATATTACACTTATTAACCCCTAATCTGCCGCCCCCGCTATCACTGACACCTACATTATATTATTAACCCCTAATCTGTCACTCCGGACACCGCCGCCACCTACATTATACTTATGAACCCCTAATCTACTGCCCCCAACATCGCCGACATCTACATTATAGTTATTAACTCCTAATCTGCCCCCAACGTCGCCGTAACTATATTAAATTTATTAACCCCTAATCTGCCGCCGCCAACGTCGCCGCCACTATAATAAATGTATTAACCCCTAAACCTAAGTCTAACCCTAACACCCCCTAACTTGAATATAATTTAAATACATCTAAATAAATTTACTACAATTAAATAAATTATTCCTATTTAAAACTAAATATTTACTTATAAAATAAACCCTAAGCTAGCTACAATATAACTAATAGTTACATTGTAGCTAGCTTAGGATTTATATTTATTTTACAGGCAACTTTGTATTTATTTTAACTAGGTACAATAGTTATTAAATAGTTATTAACTATTTAATAACTTCCTAGTTAAAATAAATACAAATTTACCTTTAAAATAAATCCTAACCTAAGTTACAATTACACCTAACACTACACTATAATTAAACTAATTACCTAAACTACCTACAATTCATTACAATTAAATAAAATAAACTAAATTATGAAAAAAACACTAAATTACAGAAATTAAAAAAAAGACTTACATTTTTTTTAAACTAATTAAACCTAATCTAATCCCCCTAATAAAATAAAAAATAATAAAATTCCCTAAAAAGGGCCTTTTGCGGGGCATTGCCCCAAAGTAATCAGCTCTTTCACCTGTAAAAAAAAATACAATACCCCCCCAAATTAAAACCTACCACCCACACACCCAACCCTACTCTAAAACCCACCCAATCCCCCCTTAAAAAAACCTAACACTACCCCTTGAAGATCACCCTACCTTGAGATGTCTTCACCCAGCTGGGCACAAGTGGTCCTCCAGAGGGTCCGAAGTCTTCATCCTATCCGGCCAGACAAGGACCTCCAGATCGGCAGAAGTCTTCATTCATGCGGCATCTTCTGTCTTCATCCTTCCGGAGCGGAGCGGGTCCATCTTCAAGACATCCGATGCAGAGCATCCTCTTCATCCGACGGCCGACGACTGAATGACTAGTCCTTTAAGTGACGTCATCCAAGATGGCGTCCCTTGAATTCCGATTGGCTGATAGAATCCTATCAGCCAATTGGAATTAAGGTAGGAAAAATCATATTGGCTGATGCAATCATCCAATAGGATTGACCTCGCATTCTATTGGATGATTCGAACAGCCAATAGAATGTGAGCTCAATCATATTGGCTGATTGGATCAGCCAATAGAATGCGAGGTCAATTCTAGGAATTCAAGGGACGCCATCTTGGATGACGTCACTTAAAGGACCAGTCATTCAGTCGTCGGCCGTCGGATGAAGAGGATGCTCCGCGTCGGATGTCTTGAAAATGGACCCGCTCTGCTCCGAAAGAATGAAGATAGAAGATGCTGCCTGGATGAAGACTTCTGCTGGTCTGGAGATCCTCTTCTGGCCAGATAGGATGAAGACTTCGGACCCTCTGGAGGACCACTTGTGCCCGGCTGGGTGAAGACATCTCAAGGTAGGGTGATCTTCAAGGGGGTAGTATTATGTTTTTTTAAGGGGGGATTGGGTGGGTTTTAGAGTAGGGTTGGGTATGTGGGTGGTGGGTTTTAATGTTGGGGTATTGTATTTTTTTTTACAGGTGAAAGAGCTGATTACTTTGGGGCAATGCCCCGCAAAAGGCCCTTTTAAGGGCTATTTGTAATTTAGTATAGGGTAGGGAATTTTATTATTTTGGATTTGTTTTTTAATTTTATTAGGGGGATTAGATTAGGTGTAATTAGTTTAAAAAAATGTAATTCTTTTTTATTTTCTGTAATTTAGTGTATTTTTTTCATAATTTAGTTTATTTAATTTAATTGTAATTAATTGTAGGTAGTTTAGGTAATTAGTTTAATTATAGTGTAGTGTTAGGTGTAATTGTAACTTAGGTTAGGGTTTATTTTACAGGTAAATTTGTATTTATTTTAACTAAGAAGTTATTAAATAGTTAATAACTATTTAATAACTATTGTACCTAGTTAAAATAAATACAAAGTTGCGTGTAAAATAAATATAAATCCTAAGCTAGCTACAATGTAACTATTAGTTATATTGTAGCTAGCTTAGGGTTTATTTTATAGGTAAGTATTTAGTTTTATGGATGTGAGACATTAGGGGACCCTTCTCTAATTCAGTCGTCGGTTGTCGGATGAAAAGGATGTTCCGCGTCGGATGTCTTGAAGATGGACGCACTCCGCTCCGAAAGGATGAAGATAGAAGATGCCGTCTGGATGAAGACTTCTGCTGGTCTGTAGGTCCTCTTCTGGCCGGATAGGATGAAGACTTCCGACCCTCTGGAGGACCACTTGTGCCCGGCTGGGTGAAGACATCTCAAGGTAGGGTGATCTTCAAGGGGGTAGTGTTAGGTTTTTTTTAAGGGGGGATTGGGTGGGTTTTAGAGTAGGGTTGGGTATGTGGGTGGTGGGTTTTAATGTTGGGGGTATTGTATTTTTTTTACAGGTGAAAGAGCTGATTACTTTGGGGCAATGCCCCGCAAAAGGCCCTTTTAAGGGCTATTTGTAATTTAGTATAGGGTAGGGAATTTTATTATTTTGGATTTTTTTTAGGGGGATTAGATTAGGTGTAATTAGTTTAAAAAAAAATTGTAATTCTTTTTTTATTTTCTGTAATTTAGTGTATTTTTTTCATAATTTAGTTTATTTAATTTAATTGTAATTAATTGTAGGTAGTTTAGGTAATTAGGTTAGGGTTTATTTTACAGGTAAATTTGTATTTATTTTAACTAGGAAGTTATTAAATAGTTAATAACTATTTAATAACTATTGTACCTAGTTAAAATAAATACAAAGTTGCCTGCAAAATAAATATAAATCCTAAGCTAGCTACAATGTAACTATTAGCTATATTGTAGCTAGCTTAGGGTTTATTTTATAGGTAAGTATTTAGTTTTAAATAGGATTAATTTATTTAATTGTAGTGATTTAATTTTGTTTTATTTAAATTATATTTAAGTTAGGGGGGTTAGGGTTAAATTTAGATTTAGGGGTTAATAATTTTAATATAGTAGCGACGTTGGGGGCGGCAGATTAGGGGTTAATAAATGTAGGTAGGTGTCTGCGATGTTAGGGACAGCAGATTAGGGGTTAATAAAATTTAACTACTGTTTGCGAGGCGGGAATGCGGCGGTTTAGGGGTTAATACATTTATTAATGTGGCGGCGATGTCCGGTAGGCAGATTAGGGGCTAAATAATTTTATTATAGTTTTTGTGATGTGGGGGGGGGCTCGGTTTAGGGGTTAATAGGTAGTTTATGGGTGTTAGTGTACTTTTTAGAACTTTAGATAAGAGCTTTATGTTCCGGTGTTAGCCCATAAAACTCTTAACTACTGACTTTTAAATGCGTTAGGAGTCTGGACAGGAGAGGGTCTACCTCTCACTTTTTCCAGCGATCGTAATACCGGCATTAGGCAAATCCCATTAAAAAGATAGGATACACAATTGACATAAGGGGATTTGCGGTATGCTAAAATCACGGGAAAAAAGTGAGCGGTAGACCCTCTCCTGCCTGACTCATAATACCAGCGGGCTTTAAAAAGCAGCGTTGGGTCCCCTTAAGGCTGCTTTTTAAGGCTAACGCAAGACTCGTAATCTAGCCGATAGATTTTTGACATACATATTCAACTTTTATTTGTGATATGCATTGTATTATAATGTGAATTGTTATATTTTATCTTCTAAAAGTTAATAATCTGGGAGTATTTTAGGACATATTATACACAAATAATTTAGTATAAAAGAAAAAAAAGATTCTATTATTTAGTTTTTTTTTTCTTATTATTGCTTTTACTTCAGGCAAAAAAAAGTTGCATGCTCAGACTTTAAAAGTCAGGATATTATTTTGCTTTAATCAGGGATGGACTGACCTATCCTGTAATAGGCAACCAACCAAGGGCACAAATAAGTTTCTATTTTACATCAATCTGACAATGACCATTCAAATATGTTAACCCATTAATTGCTGAGCCATTTCCACCCCACATGCTGAGCTATTTTGCATTTTTAGATGCTGCTTATATTTAGACCCTACTGTAGGTAATTTTCAAGCGCCGATATTCAAAGCATTCACAGGTCGTTTAGAAACTGCCACACTGGCCTCGTCAGCCTCACAGTTTGACAATCTGTCAAGATATTCAAAGATAAAGGGTGTGTCAGAGAAGACCTGGCAAGCAGCGATGTCTCTCCCATAGAGGTCAATGGGAGCATAACGTCACCACCCGCATTGCTGACATCACCACTCATCAGTATTTTGCTGCAGCCGGGGGAGGTCCTATTCGAAGTGGGCCTACATGGGGCAGACAGTGCGCTCACTGAAGCTAAAAATAGTTTCTGTGTAACTGTGATGGGGGGGGGTAACTTACATTGTAGAGTTTTTTTTTAAAACTGTTTTAATATAAAAGAGCTGAAATCACTTTAGGGCAATGCCCTACAAAAGGCCCTTTTAAGGGCTATTGTAATTTATTTTAGTGTTAGAGTTTTGTTTTTTGTTTTTTGAGTGGGTTTATAATTATGTGGGGCATGTAGATTAGTGTTAGGTATAATGGTGTTTTTTATTTTGGATACTGTAGTTTATTATTTTATGAAGCTTAAATTTTTTTATTGTAACTTGGGAGTTTATTTGAGAGGGGGGATTAGTTTAGAGGAGGGTTAGTTTAGAGGGGGCTTAGGTGTTAGGTAGAGTAGGATTAGATTGGGTTTGGGTTTGTGGTGGTTTAGGTTTATTTTTTTTTGTAACTTAGGGGGTTTAGTTTAGAGGGGGTGGTTAGGTGTTAAGTTAGTTTGCGTTTGGGGTATGTAGTGGTATAGGGGTTAATATTTTAGTACTTGTGGTAGGTATGTGATGGTATAGGGGTTAATAGTTTAGTACTTGCGGTGGGTATGTGGCGGTATAGGGATTAATAGGATAAGTACTTGCAGTGTGTATGTGGTGTTATAGGGGTTAATAGTTTATTAATTGCCTTGGGTATTTTCTGGTATAGGGGTTAATAGGGTAGAAACTTGTGGTAGGTACGTGCCAGTTTAGATCTTTATTAGTGTAGTGTTAGTTTGCAATCATGGGCTACTTCGGTTTAGGGGTATTAGGATTAGTGGTTGTTAGGCACGGCAGTTCTATTGCAAAGGATCCTTTACTATACATCAACAATATGGGCGGCAATGCTTGGTGTTTTGTATAGCCAGCATAGTGAGCAATGGTATGTATAATAAAGCCTCTTGGTGATGCCACTATGTCGGGAGTTTGGAATATTTCGACAGGCTCACCCTACATAGCGGTGGATCCTTTGGAATATTTTGCCACATCATAGAACTTTCGATCATTGGGGCCTCAGTAAGAAACCCACACATATGGATAGATTTATGAAGGGTCGAGCCGACATGATTTGCTGTAGCGAATCATGTCCGCTCGACCTCGCTAAATGCCTTGCACAAGCATTTCTAGTGAAATACTTGTGCTATGCCACCCCCTGCTCACTCGTGGCCAATCGACCGCTAACAGGGGCCATCAATCTTCCCGATCCTGTCCTTTTAGGTGGCGGAGAAGTTAAGAAGCAGTGGTCTTATGGACGCTGCTTCTTAACTTACATTTCTGGCAGACCAGAAATGATGGGGCGTCAATGCAGAATTCGCTGCTTGTTAAATCGACCCCATAATATATATACTATTTTTTTTCATGAGACCCAGAAGATTCAAATTATACCATTATTTTATGGTAAATATCATTGGAAGTAAGAAACCTGCAACAATAATTGTGAAAGATTTTTTTTAAAATTTTTAATAAACAAGGTTAAAATAATAGTGTGTGTGTGTTTTTTTCCCACCAATAAAAACTGTAACATTGATGTGCACATAGCGGCTCCCACTGGTTAGTATTGCTTTTATTTTTGTGCTCATATTACAAGTTGAAAATAATATATTACCACCCAAGCGAGTGTGCTAACATCAGGATGTGGCATAGTGCATGTGCTCTAAGTCATTTACCTAATACATTTCTATGATGACACAGTAAAGAACTCATAACAGCTATCGCTTAATAACTAAACCAATGGTAGGCCAAACTGAAGGTGCACTAAATTGAAAACCAAATAGTGGAGTTGATCATTTAATTTTCTATTGAAATACACACAAAAACATATAAAACTTTGAACCTTTCACAGTCCAACACCTTATCGTATACTAAAATCACTTCAAATCACTGTTATTTTTTTTTAATAATATGAGTGAAAATAGCAAACCCTACACTATCCATTCAAATATATGGTGAACTTAAAAATTGTTAGCCTTGATAAGATGTTCTAGTAAACCTTTTTTTTTAACCATTTGTAATACCAGTTTGTGCTCTATTCTTACCATATAGCCAAATTTGAGTTTCAATGTCTTTTAAACTCTTTGCTCAACCTCCAAAACATTTGAAACAAAAACATTAATCTGTTTTTGTAAACTTGAAAGCAAAGAGTTATTCTCTTGTTTTACTTGTCCTTGCATGCAGTATTTGCAAGGAAGAGGCAGAGTTTAATTTCAGAATTCCCATTAGAGAGCGGTTAAAGCCAAGATCGTCCCATTTTTTTTTGTTTAATTAATTACTATAAACAAAACTTTTTGCCTTTGTATATAATCATCTATCCAGAATGTTCATTATTAGTTTAGTCTATGCCATTTTTTCTTTTTTTACAAAAGTCTTATTTTAGTAGTCACTGAAAACAGTTTAGCTGTTGGTAAGGAATATAAAGAAAGCATAATCCCTTAGGTACTAAACACAAGAATTGTATACTATGGAAATAAAAAGTTTGTTCTTAACAGAACAATGATTCCTCTTACAAATATAATTTGTTAATGGCTTTGCGAGGGTGAAAAAGTCAGTTGTGAGTTCTCAGACCCTTTCCTTAGAACAATGCTGACGCCAACTCATACAACCGTTCATCTAGAACTGTCATCATTTAAGAACAATAAGCATATACATGCTGCTTCAGTGCTCCTTTGTCAAGTGAATTTGTTAAGCAGTAGGGAATGTGAAGCCATCAGTGATATTTTTATGTCCCCAACGAAGAGTTGAGTCCTGGACATTTTTTTAATGAACACAGTTTTCCATTAGCCTTTGGCCTGACATTCTCAGAGGGACAAAGCTGCTACTGATTCCTTCTCTGACAATCAATATGCCTTTTTTTGCTTTTGTAATGTACATATGAATTTATAGATATTGTGACGAAACACCCAAAATAGTGGATACTGGAAAATAGAAAATGCAAAATATATACATGTTGTGATGCTAGCATTGACTTTGTGAAAATGTCTTGCAAAATAAAGTGTCATTCAGTTTATTTTAAGCAGAATAACTTTTGCATGTTATAGTGAAAAGAAAAAATAAATAAATGAACAATGTGTCTTTGTATTTCATTATAAAGGGTACAATTTTTAAAATGTACAAGAATTTTGATCATAAATGGAAAAGTTTGTGTATTGTTCAAGCAAATGGGATTTTTCTATACCTTGTTCAGTTTATCTTTAATTGAAAATGTAATTTAAGCTCCAGGCCCAGGCTGGCCATTAGGCACACCAGGAACATTTCTGGTTATCTGATAGGTTAGCTTAGTTCTGCCTACCACTCTATCACATGAGAGTAGTGTTGGGGAGCTTAGCTCACTGAGTCTTCAAGTTCCTCTCGGGCATCTTCTCATTGAAGTGATGGTCTGGCCCACCCTTTGGGCAGGATGATCAAGGCACTAGCAGCAGCCCTCACTCATGTTTTATATATATATATATATATATATATATATATATATATATATAATATATATATATATATATATATATATATATATATATATATATAGTAGAAAATAAGAATACACTCACAGGGTCTTGCAAAAATAGGGATTTTATTCCCAAGTATTAATGTTTTGGGGTCGCCCCGTCCTCAGACCACCAATTAATATACAAGTATGCACAATCCTACCTTATTAATACCCTTCACCGTGAGCTGACCTTCCTGCCGCTGCCGGCTGGCGTCCCGAAAGTGTATGACGTCATCATGCGGCTCCTGCATTTGTCGATGACTCATTAGGAAAGCCCCTTTTGCCTAGGCAACAAGAAGCTGCCCAGCAGCGGTTTAGACAGCAGCATGCTAACTATACTGGCACCCTAGTGACAATACAAACATGAACAAATGTTACATAAATTAGTGTAAATAAAAAACAAAACATGCTAGATAACATTGCTTAATGTCTCAGGGGAATAGTATTGGAATGAAAATGGGGATGAAAAACAGGAAAAATACTCAAGGATTATAATGTATGTACACAAAGAAGAGAGCAAGTGTGGACTAAATAGGAGACGTATAGTCTTCTAAACATAGGAAATCCAGAGAGAAAGGGGAGCTCACCAAAGGGCCTATAATTGAAGCTCTATGTGCTTAAAAAACAATATTTAAGATGGATCCTAAGTGGGGCTAAAGAGAGGCAAGATGAGATGTAAGGATAACAGCAGACTTACTGCTGTCCAAGATCAGGGGGAAGAATACAACGGAGCCATACCTAATGGAATGGGCCATATATTATAGAATGGCAAGTAAATGGAAAGAAAGGATATCTACATGAGTATATGCATGACTAATGGGCTTAATGGAAATTGATCAAGAGGAAACTCATTAAAAATTAACTAATTTAGTAGAGTGATTGTGTCCTCTGTTATAGGAAGCAGTGCCAGTCGAAGTTTGTATTACATCCTCTGGGACTCAGGGTTCCAAGGGTATAGATCCAGCATGACTCACACTGTAGTAGGAGCCTTGCTTTGTCTCCCCCTCTCATTGGTGGAGGGATGTGGTCGATTATGGTGCACCTCAAGTTGGAATCTTTATGTCCTGCTTCGGCGAAGAGTTTGGCCATCGGTTATTCAGTTTCCTTTTTTTCCTTCTTCTCCAAAGATACCCTTATGGCCATTCTATGGTTGGCCATCCTCATTCTTAGCATGTCCACCATCCTGCCCATGTAGAAAAGCCCACATGAGCAGTGTAGCAGGTAGACTATATACGAGGTAGTGCACGTAAAACGATGACTAAGGTAAAAAAATTTGTTTTTGTATGGGTGATTGAAGAACTTGCCAGTGGTCAGGCCTTTGCATGTAACTCATCCTAGGCACCTGTTGCAGCCTTTGGCTTGTTGTAGCCATGTCTTTGGGATGTATCGATCACAAGGGTCAGATTGTATGAGATGGTCCCTAAGGGATCTGACCCTATGATATCCTATCCTCAGGGGTCGGCTTGTACCTCCCTCTTCGAATATGTGTCCTTGGCCTCACCCATTTTTTGAGCGAGTAGTAACTCCATATTGTTCCACTGCTTGTGGTTGCCTCTGAGTGTTTAGGCCTTCTGATCCTGAACTATTGCCAGATCTGTCAATAGTGTGCAGTGTTCTCGGCTTTGTGTATCTTCACCTCCAATTCCTGTTTTGTTGGTATACGCTCCTCTCCTCAGGAGTCAAGCGCCATCTGTAGATTGACTTTTCTTTATAGTCATTGATGACTATTTCTAGTTTGCGATTCTTGAAGTTGATTAAGTCATCCCCTCATATTTGATATTATCATCCTTTAACTTGCCAAGCCAGTTCTGTTCAGTTTTCTTCTGTAATTTATCCAAATGAGTCTCTTCATATGTCTCTATTTCTGCTTTATTGATGTTAAGGAGTCTCCCAACTTTCTCAATCACCAGGAGGATTAAATCAAGGGAGCATTTGTTGAGTATATTGCACCATTTGGTGCAAAATTCAGGATTGTTCTTACCAGTTGTAGGTAAATTTCTTATCCTGAACCCCCAAGGTATATATTTCCTCCTGTGATACTCTGATTAGGTAACTCCCATGGAGGGACAAGTCAATGCCCTTTTGTTTGAGTTTAAGTAATTTTTCATATTTGTGGGAGGGTTGATCTGCAGTGGTTCTCTGGGAGATACCAGTGAATCTTATTCTGGCTGCATCTTCTTCTGTAAAGTAGAATTCATCAGCTCCCCTAACCATTTCTCCTTCTCCTCCTGTGGCTTCCTCCATTTGTATAAAGATAGTAAAACAACAGTTGTATAGTTCATCAAATGCTCCCAAAGGTCATATAGTAGTTCTACTGTTGTATAATTCATATAAGAGTTCCCACAGGTAATGCTGTTATCCTATCTTTATACAGCATGCAAAAAATATATAACGTCCAAATAGCAGTCCAATCAAGTTAAACTGTTATGTAATTTGTATATTCAATAAGTCAATTCCAGATGCTGCACTAACAATATAGATAAGTAAGCGGGGTCAAGCAGTTAAACATTTGTCAAATGCTCCCATTGGTCATATAGCAATCCTACCTTTATATGGTTCATATACAAAATCCCACAAGTAATGCTGTTATCCTGTCTTATACAGCATGTAATGTTCAAATAGCAGTCAAACCAAGTTAAACTGCTATGCAATTTGGGTATTCAATAAGTCTGTTCAAGATGCGGTTGCTGCACCAATATTATAGATAAGTACATGCAAGTGGGGTCAAGCACTCTCGCCACATGTGTGACATGTGTTAATGTTTTTATTGTCAATAGGGTGCCAGTATAGTTAGCACGCTGCCGTCTAAACCGCTGCTGTGCAGTGTCTGGTTGCCTAGGCAAAAGGGGCATTCCTAATGAGTCGTCGACAAACGCAGGAGCTGCATGATGACATCATACACTTCCAGGATGCCAGCCAGCACCGGCAGGAAGGTCAGCTCATGGTGAAGGGTATTAATAAGGTAGGATTGTGCATACTTGTATATAACTTGGTGGTCTGAGGACGGGGGCGACCCCGAAACGTTACTACTTGGGGGAATAAAATCCCTATTTTTCAAGACCCTGTGAGTTTATCCTTATTTTCTACTGGATATTGCTACTCACTGGATTGCACCCAGGGCAATACTTTATATGTGGCAAGAGTGCTTGACCCCACTTGCATGTACTTATATATATATATATATATATATATATATATATATATATAAACACAGAAAACCTGGCACACACCAGCAGGCACACAGCAATGTTTAAAAGAAAAAATTGGAGAGTCAGCTGAATTTTGTGCCAAACGGTTCCAGACCAGGACCACGTCAAGGTCTCGCCCTTCCTGGGAACCTAACCAGCACCCACACAATACATACTTTCAAACAAACCAACTGGAAACCTCCCAGGGTGACAAAGACCTTTGTAATTTCCCTGAGTACATACAAAATACAGGAATGGACCGCACTCTCAGACCAGACGGGGTACAAATCCCAAGTCACTGTAAACTCCACAGCCCTGAACACTGACAGACAGCAGTTCCCAGCAACCAAGGCGGTTAACCCCTGAGCTGCCTCAGTGACAGGCCCATACGGAAATTTACAAAAATTATCAACACAACACAAAAAAATCCTGGCACTAACCAGCAGGCACACATCAATGTTTGAAAGCCAAAATCGTAGAGTCAGCTGCATTTAGTGCCAAACGGTTAAAGCCCAGGACCACATCAAGGTCTCTCCTATTGCTGTGTGCCTGCTGGTGAGTGCCAGGTTGTTGGTGTGTTGTAGGATTATTTTAGGATTACCCGGCTAAAGCCAGATGTATGATCTTACATTGGGTTTTACCCAGAGCCACGGGTTATGTCAATTTTACCAGGGAAATCTAGGATTACCCAATATCTGACTTTACCTGTAACATATATATATATATATATATATATATATATATATATATATATATATACATATATATATACACACGCACACATATAAATATATACATATATATATATATATACATATAGATTTGTAGAGGGCCAGCACTCACGGTTCTTGCTGACGTCTACCCATGGTGCTTCCGAGAAATCAATAAAGGCAGAAGATAAAGGATGCACTTGCCAGAATTTTAAATCACTACTTTTTATTACTCGTAACATTTCGGGGTGTTACCCTCTTCATCAGACATCAAAAAATAACAACCGTTTACCTACCACCACTGTGCCTTTAAAACTTACTCAAGTGTTCCAGAACCAAGCCGAAACCAAAAGCACCACTCTCACGGCTGATGTCATCAGGCAGCGACCCGGCAGCTGGACTCCCCAGTGCCTACTAACATCCTATCGTGTACACAACAACAGCGCAGTTAAACACCACATTTAACAGGTATAGACAAGCATAGATATCAGGATAACCATCAGCATCAAGGAGGCTAGGATCGGAGTGATTGAATGGAATCGCTGTATCAGCATTACACAGCTGACAGCCGGGTTGCCATAGCAACCGCAAAATGCAAACTGCCCCCATGATCATAAGATCAACAAAAGGGTATGGCTAGAACCAGCCAATCAGATTGCAACCCTAGTCCACACATCAAATACAATGAAAATAAAATGACAACATAACAACAAAGCAACATAACAAAAAAAGCAAAAAAGCAACATAACAAAAACTGAGCCAAAAAGTGATACACACAGACTAACATATGAGTCTCCACCATAACTAAAGCTACAAAAGATCATAAGAAAAGAAGTCTCACAGACTATGCAGCCAAAAGAACATCAGGTTAAACATACAGAGTGACAAATCTCAAGGTAGCTAGCATGAGAATTATAAATAACAAGACCTCAAGTCTAAGAGGTAAACCATACCACTATACTATATCCTAGTCTATCGACCCACTGCACACTTGCCCAATAACAAAGAAAAAAATAAAAATAAAATTAAAGATACAAACAAAATTAAGAGGAAAATCCAACCTATCAATAGTAATAGTAAATAGTAATAGTAAATCAATATTCTCAATATATTGCCGAGGATATAGTATAGTGGTATGGTTTACCTCTTAGTCTTGAGGTCTTGTTATTTGCAATTCTCATGCTAGCTACCTTGAGATTTGTCTGCATGTTTAACCTGATGTTTTTTTGGCTGCATAATCTGTGAGACTTCTTTTCTCGTGCTCTTTTGTAGGTTTATTTATGATGTGGACTCATATGTTGTTATGTTGCTTTGTTGTTATGTTGTCATTTTTTTTTCATTGTATTTAATATGCGGACTAGGAGTGTGATGTTATTGGCTGGTTCTAGCCATACCCTTTTGTTGATCTTATGATCATGGGGGCGGGTTGCATTTTGCGGTTGCTATGGCAACCCAGCTGTCAGCTGTGTAATGCTAGTACAGCGATTCCATTCAATCACTCCTCCTTGATGCTGATGGTTATCCTGATATCTATGCGTGTCTATACCTGTTAAATGTGGTGTTTAACTACGCTGTTGTTGTGTACACAATAGGATGTTAGGGGAGTCCAGCTGCCAGGTCACCGCCTGATGACGTCAAACGATGGGAGTGGTGCTTCTGGTTGCGGCTCAGTTCTGGAACACTTGAGTAAGTTTAAAAGGCATGGTGGTGGTAGGTAAACAGTTGTTATTTTTTTATGTCTGACGAAGAGGGTAACACCCCGAAACATTACAAGTAATAAAAAGTAATGATTTAAAATCCTTTATCTTCTGCCTACATATATATATATATATATATATATATATATATATATATACAAATACATATATATATATATACTGTATATGTGTGTGTGTGTGCATGTTTATTTGTATTTGTGTAATGTAGACTACTAATAATATGCTATTATTTGTAGCAATGCAATACTGTATTTCAAACATGAAAAATTAACATAAATATTCTTTGTTTATGAGGAACTACAGTATATGTAGAAGGTTATTACAAACATTGAAATGTTTTTGTCAAACAAACTAGTACAATATACTTGTCATATTTGTCATAGGGCTCAGCCCTAAAATGCCTGGGCCAATTATTGGTCTTCATCCAGTCCTGTCTCTCTTTGTGTAATAAATAGTCTACAGGATAATATTCACACTTTCAGTCAGCTTCAAATAAATAAGGTGTTTATATGCATTTGAATGTCATTCTCCATGTGCTAAGCAGTAGAGGTTTTTTTTGGTGTCCTAGCACCTCAAAAGTGGCGGAAATAAAGTGGAAATAAATCACCCCACACTGATTCATTTGGGATGAGTGAATGCTCTTGTGTGATATGTCATAAATCCATGTGCAATAATAACTGCAGGCAGAGGTGAACAGTGTCCGCTTCCAATTTGCAGCAAAGATGGGCAGACAGGTTCTCTATTTGGTAACCATGTCCTTCTATCAGTTAGTACATGGGACCCTTGATGTATATTAATCAAAATACACATTTAAAGTCACTCAGGGCTCTAAGTTAAAACATGATTAAACACAGTATAATCTCCACCCCGCCTCCGCACCTATAGAAATCTGCACACTGTGGATCCTCTCCAACTTTCTAACCTTATTAAAAAACGTTTTCCCCACACTTCCACGGTATCCTGCCCTGACCTTGCTACAAACCACTATAACAATACTTTCTCCTCTGCACTCGATACCCTTGCTCCTCCACAAATACGCAAAACCCCACATTGTCAGCTCCAGCCCTGGCACTCTCAGCAAACACACTATCTACAAAAATGCTCCCGTGCTGTTGAACGTGCCTGGAGGAAATCCCGCTCTGAACCCGATATCCTACACTATAAGTTAATTCTTTATTCTTACTCCTCTGCCCTTCACTTAGCCAAGCAAAACTACTTTGCTTCTCTTATATCTTCTCACTCCTCAAACCCTAAACATCTCTTCTCCATTTTCACCACTCTCCTCTATCCACCTGCACAACCCCCTTCATCTGCCTTTAGTGCTCAAGACTTGGCAGACTACTTTTTCAACAAAACACTTACCATCCGAAGTAACATCCCACCACAAGACTGCAACCTTCCATCTCCACCCCCGGTCACCCCCGCCACCACTCTCAGTACTTTCCCCCCAACCACTGAGAATGAAGTGCGTTCCCTAATATCTTCCTCACACCTCACTACCTGCCCACTTGACCCTATCACTTCACATCTAATACCTTCTCTGTCTTCTACCCTCACCCTAGCTCTTACTCACATATTCAACCAATCCTTTACTACTGGTTCATTTCAATCATTCTTCATACATGAAAAGGTCACCCACATCCTCAAAAAACCCTCCCTTGACCTTAATTCTCCTGCAAACTACCGCCCCATATCACTGCTTCTGCTAGCTTCAAAAGTCCTGTAAAAACTAGTTTTCAATCGCCTAACCTACTTCCTATCCTCCAACTCATTGCTTGACCCCCTGCACTCTGGCTTCCGTCCCCAACATTCAACTGAGACTGCCCTTACCAAGGTTATTAACAATCTTCTTTCTGCTAAAAACAATGGACATTATTCTATTGTTATCTTACTTGACCTGTCTGCTGCCTTTGACACTGTTGACCATCCCCTCCTCCTACGGACTCTCAGCTCCCTTGGCCTCTGTGACATTGCCCTCTCCTGGATCCACTCTTATCTCTCTAATAGGTCCTTTTCTGTCTCATTTGCTGGCGACTCCTCCTCTCCATTGCTTCTGTCTGTTGAAGTACCTCAAGGCTCTGTTCTAGGCCCTCTGCTCTTCTCTATTTATACTTCCTCACTGGGTAAACTTATCAGTAGCTATGGCTTCAACTATCACCTCTATGCTGATGATACGCAGATCTACCTATGCACCCCTGCACTTTCTCCTTCTGTCCTTTTCACATCAGTGACTTCTTATCTGGCATTTCTTCCTGGATGGCCTCTCACCACCTAAAAATCAACATGTCCAAGACTGAGCTTCTTCTAATCCCCCATCTAATTCTACTCCAGTTTCTAACTTTACTATCACTGTTAGTGACACCACTATCTCCCCATCACCCCAAGTCCGCTGCCTAGGAGTTAAACTTGACTCCAATCTGTCCTTCATACCCCACATCCAATCGCTCTCTTCATCCTGTCGCAACCACCTACGCAATATCTACACAATTCGTCTTTTTCTGAGTGCTGAAACTACTAAACAGCTAATCCATTCCCTAGTAATTTCCCGGCTTGACTACTGTAACAACCTACTAACTAGCCTTCTTCTCTCTCTCTCCCCCTTCAATCCATCCTAAATGCCTCTGCTAGGCTAATCCACCTCTCCTGATGCTCTGTATCCACTGCACCCCTGTGTGAGTCCCTTCACTGGCTCCCCATTCACAGCAGAATTAAATTCAAAATTCTAACTCTCACCTACAAATCCCTTATCAATGCAGCACCCCCTACCTGTCCTCACTCATCAAAAAATATACTCCAGGCCGTCCTCTAAGATCCAACAACAATCTACTCCTTGCCTCTTCTACCATCACCTCCTCCCATGCTAGACTACAGGACTTCTCTCGTGCAGCACCAACCCTCTAGAATGCACTTCCTCGAGCTGTCAGACTTTCCCCCAACCTCTCCTCCTTTAAATGCTCCATAAAGACCTTCTTGTTCAGGGAAGCCTATCACAAAATCAGTAACCAATGAATTCCACTTGCCTAATAGTTGCCCTCATCTAACTCCACACTAACATCATTCCCACCTTTGCAGTCCCCACCTCCTGTTTCTCACCCTCCTACCCATTTAGATTGTAAGTTACCACTGGAACAGGGCTCCCAATTCCCCCGTATTTGTTTGTTAAATTTTGTCTGGTGTCTCATATTGTCATGGACAGTGCTGCGGAATCTGTTGACGCTTTATAATTAAATAATAATAATAATAATAATAATAATAATAAATAATCAACAAATGCACAATGAAAGGTTAATGCAAAAGCACTTAGTTTGAATTACAAATGAGTAGTCGATTTTTTTTCTGATAAATGTCACAGTTAGTTACATTTTCATTCCTAATGCATCATGTGACAGCTAGTCAATCACAAAAAATATGTATCCTGTGAATCTTGCACATGCTCAGTAGGAGCTGGTGTCTCAGAAAGTGTGTATATAAAAATATTGTGGACATTTAGATAATGAAAGTGAATTTGAAAGTTGTTTACAATTGTGTGTTCTATCTGACACATGGAAATTAAATTTTGACTTGACTGTCCCTAAATTTAATTTTGACTTAACTGTCCCTTTAATGGCAGCAAGTATTGTGGAAGGCATTGGCATGGATGTTAGCATTTATTACATATGTGGATAAATAAATAAATAAATAAAACCGTGCATTTTCTTAGACAAATTTGCATTAGATTGTTCCTTGTAAGCCTATTAATTATTAGTTATATTGTATCTTATCTTTTCTGCTGTGGCCAGTTGGAGACAAATAAAAGCAATAACTGTGCAGGTTTCTGACTTCAAGGAATTAATCCCAGAGTTTCTGAGGTCAGTGGAAAAAATACTAATTTCAGATGTAAGTTACATGGAAACAACAGGTAATAAATTATAAAAGTATATTTTAAAGTTTCTCAAAAATGCATAATAATACAGAGCCACGAAAA
Organism: Bombina bombina; assembly: GCF_027579735.1. Taxonomy (NCBI): domain Eukaryota; kingdom Metazoa; phylum Chordata; class Amphibia; order Anura; family Bombinatoridae; genus Bombina; species Bombina bombina. The sequence goes on from NC_069499.1 coordinate 386,507,532, forward strand.
TTACATTTTGAACATAATGTCCCTTTAAATCAGAGCACTTTCTCTTTTCTAATCACTAAACAACTGCTTTCAGTTTTCAGCATTCCAAAGCTGTTTAATGAATTGATGCTTTCACTACTGCTTGAAAATCCACCCCTTCTAGTGACATCTGGGTAGTAGCATATGGCATGGTCAAATTTGTTAACAATAAAAAAAATGTTTTAAATCACTGAAGAAAAATCTAATTTGTTACTGTCTGTGTGCATTTTTTTCATATATATATATATTAGTGATGTGCACTAGTGATGTTCGTTATGTTAAAAAATAAAAAAAAATATCATTTTGTTTTAGTTCATGTTCGTTCATGGTCACATTGCTTTCTCACAAATTTTCCTCCTATAATTTCTTATTTTATTTATACGTTACATTTTTATGCACAGCACTTTGGTAAAACTAAAACAAATTCTTAAATGTACAATAACTAAGCAGACAGCCAGGACAGAGGACAAGCTTCAATGTCTTGTGCTTCTTTTTCACTCAAACCTACAATGAAAAAGAAAATATGGTTGTTATTGGTTTTGTACTAGTTGCAGTTCATAACATCATACAACAGTGTCATAAGATTACTGGACAGTCTACCGCATTGTGAAGGGTAGCCAATGTAGACATTGCCAATACTTTCTCTTTAGGTTAGAAATTATTAAAACCAAGAACAAATACAACACATACAGTCACATACAGTCACATACATCATTTTCCTTCCATACCACGCATACTTGTCGGTTGAATTAGCTTAATGTGGTGTTACTCCTAAAGTGTCAGTACACCAAGTTATTACATCAACCATTTGACTGTGTCCACACAATCCCATCCTGGATGTGGGTGAAGGATAGGATATGTGTTATAGCTAGGCTGACCATATTGCCGTTTTAAAAAGGGACACATATGAAAAATACATATGTCAGGGTTCTTATACAAACATTTCTTTAAACAACCCTGAAAACAGCCCTGACATATGTATTTTCATATGTGTCCCTTTTTAAAATGGCAATATGGTCACCCTAGTTATAGCACTCAGAATGTAGCGTGTAGAACTCAAGGTGTGGAGGAAGTCTATGGAATAAGACTGTCAAAAAGGCAAGCATGTGTGATTCTTTATCATAGATAAATAGTGACATACGAATTCCAATCTAAATTTTCAAATTCAATTTTTATTTTTGGAAAAACAATTTTCTTTAGAATACAAATCTTTAATTACAAATATAATGAATGAAGTACAATCTTCATTTTTGGAATTACACTTTTGTTTTTTGGAAATACAATACAGTTTTTTTCTTTTAGAAGTACAATTCTTTTTTTTTTTTTAATTACACTTCCAGTATGTGTCAAAACACTGTCAAAAATAAATCTAGGGCCTGATCCGATATGCAGCGTCACTCTGCAAAAGCCGGCGACGCCAAATTTTGTGGGGGTTTGGTATCACATATACGGCGTAACCTAGAAGTTACGCTCGTATATTTCACCCTTCGGCTGTAGTTTTTTGGCCCATAGAGTGATATACCAAACCCGCGCAGTTTGGTATCCAATATACAGCGTAAGGACTTACGTGGCGAAAATGGATAAATCTTACTCAATTTTCACCTCGCCACAAATTGCAGGCGTAGTAAGCCTTACGGTGAGTATTGGAGCCCCGTAACTCCTGCAAAATAAAACCTAACACCTAACGCATGCGCAATGTCTATCTACCTGTCAACCGCAATCCCCCACCGCAATCTTTAATAAAGTGCTTATCCCCTAAACCGTCACTCCCGGACCCCGCCGCCAGATATATTAAATGTCTAACCCCCTAATCTGACCCCCCTACACCGCCGCCAGCTACATTAAAATGATTACCCCCTAATATGATCCCCCTACACCGCCGCCACCTACATTAAAATGATTACCCCCTAATGTGAGCCCCTACCCCGCCGCCACTTACATTAAAATGATTACCCCCCAATATGATCCCCCTACACCGCCGCCACCTACATTAAAATGATTACCCCTAATATGATCCCCCTACACCGCCGCAAGCTACATTAAAATGATTACCCCCTAATGTGAGCCCCTTGCCCGCCGCCACCTACATTAAAATGATTACCCCCTAATGTGAGCCCCTATACCGCCGCCACCTACATTAAAATTATTAACCCCTAATCTAATCCCCCTACACCGCCGCCACCTATATTATATATATTAACCCCTAATCTGAGCCACCTACCCCGCCGCCACCTATATTAACTGTATTAACCCCTAATCTAATCCCCCTACACCTCCGCCAGCTACATTAAATGTCTAACCCCCTAATGTGATCCCCCTACACCGCCGCCACCTATATTAAAATTATTAACCCCTAATCTAATCCCCCTACACCGCCGCCACCTATAATAAATATATTAACCACTAAACCTAAGTCTAACCCTAACACCCCCTAACTTAATTATTATTAATATAAATCTAAATAATATTAATAATATTAACTAAATTATTCCTATTTAAATATGAATACTTACCTATAAAATAAACCCTAAAATAGCTACAATATAATTAATAATTACATTTTAGCTATTTTAGGGTTTATATTTATTTTACAGGTAACTTGGTATTTATTTTAACTAGGTACAATAGCTATTAAATAGTTAATAACTATTTAATAGCTACCTAGTTAAAATAATTACCAAATTACCTGTAAAATAAATCCTAACCTAAGTTACCATTACACCTAACACTACCCTATCAATAAATTAACTAAATAAACTACAATTATCTAAACTAAAATATAATTAAATACACTAATCTATATTACAAAAAAACACTAAATTACAAAAAATAAAAAGATTGCAAGAATTTTAAGCTAATTACACCAAATCTAAGCCCCCTAATAAAATAACAAAGCCCCCCAAAATAAAAAAATGTCCCTACCCTAAACTAAATTACAAAAGTAATCAGCTTTATTACCAGCCCTTAAAAGGGCCTTTTGTGGGGCATTGCCCCAAAGTAATCAGCTCTTTTACCTGTAAAAAAAAAGAACAACCCCCCATTACAACCCACCACCCACATACCCTACTCTAAAACCCACCCTATCCCCCCTTAAAAAAACCTAAGTTTAACCCCCAAGTGGTCCTTACCTGTCCTGAAGACCGGCGGAGAAGGTCCTGTTCCTGGTGGAGAAGTCTTCTTCCAGGCGGCAACCTCTTCTTCTTCCAGGAACCAGCCAGCGCGGAGCGGAGAAGTTGAAGACCGATGACCGCGGAGCTGAAGATCGTCCTCTCTGGAACTGAAGACCGGCGATGCAGGAACTGAAGATCGGCAACGCTGGAACTGAACACCGGAGCCATGGAGCATAGAGGAGGCTCTTCATACGATCGCCGTCATATACTGAATAGGAATTCAAGGTACGCGATTAAAAATGGCGTCCCTTGGGGGGGGGAGCCAACTACCAACATGGATGGTCGCTATCTCATGGAGCTCCGATCATTAGCAAGCTGAAGAGGCCAACTACTATTTAATATTTGGCTAACAACCATTACTATAGCCCTCTTGGTGCTCCTAACCTGATAAGAATATATTCTGCAACTACTCAGAGCCGTCTATCCCCGCTTTAATTATATAATCTAGAATCATAGGCGCATGGTTCTGCGGCCCTGTCTGAGTTTCAAATAGGGAGGACACTTATACCACGCTGAGGTCCTTATTCAACTACTTAGAGGCCAAGCTGGATGGCTACTTTGAAGAGCTCGCTGCAGCATGCTACGGTGAGGATAGAGTCTCCCCGGTCTGGCCTATCGAGGAGAAGTTAACTTCCATTAGTAGGGGAGTCCAAAACATGGCGCCTCAAATTAAAATGCCTCCAGACTACCCTGAGACGCGAGGGGAGATTACTTCACTCCCGGAGGTGACTGTGCTCAATGAAAGACAGCCAGAGGCTGAGGCGAAACATCCCCTTCACTTAGAGAGGCATGGCGCTCCGGGGACTCTGCTCATCAGCTGTAGTTACCCGGCTACCTCTGACACTGGCCTATGTATGGGTGGGCCCTTTGCTCCGGAATACTACAGAGAGCTGCGGTCTCACATCTCTCCTTGTGTCCTTGGCCATCATCGCAGCGCTACTTACCCTGGATCTCCCGATTACAAATCTGACCTGGCCATGAACATTTTGTTGCCTGCTGGATCTCGATTAGTGTCTAGGCTGTTCCTGAGGTTTTTGAGTTTCCGGTTCACTGTGCAGCTCAAGGGCCGGATCCGTTTGGGTATTGGCTAGACCGGAGGTTTCTCTCTCTGATGGATATAAGAATGAACTAGGACTGGACTGACACACTTCTACCCTAAATTCTTACGCTCATACTACTCTCATATGGGCAGACTTTGAAAATCCGGAGAGTACAGACCTCTCAGCTTTCTTATACACTCACACTAAATTATAAGATACAGAAGGGATGTGGTGCAGTATGTATACATCTGTCTATAACATACTATGGCCTAGATTTAGAGTTCGGCGTTAGCCGTGAAAACCAGCGTTAGAGGCCCCTAACGCGGGTTTCTTACGGACTCCTATATTTAGAGTTTATTTACCGACACTCCAAAATCACCTAACGCTGAAATTTCTACCGACACCTCAGACCCAGTAGTAAACATATACCGACAAAAAAAAATTCCACGAATCAAATTAAAAATATTACACAAAGTACACTTACACTCATACAAACACTACACTATGTTTATTTTTCATATTTAATAATTTTTAATCAAAATACAAAGGATTAAAGTTGCGAGATCTCGGGTGTTTGAAAAAAAACAACACAAATCCATTTTCCCATTGACTTACATTGACACACGGGAAAAGACCCTCATATACCTACATCTAACTAATAACATTATCACAAAATACACTCATCGATGCATACAAACAATATACACCACATGACATACAACAATTATTTATTTATTACAAAAATAACACGATTTAGTTACTTTTTCACACAAGCTCATGACGTCACTCACTTTACGAGGAAAACCAGTCTTAGGAAAAAAAAAAAAAATTTTTTAGAGGCTCCATTGACTTCTATTGGGAAGACGTGCTCGTGCACGCGAAACCCTCATTTCCCTAATGCACGCAAATAGCGTAGACAGAAAAACTCCAAATACCAGCGCTAGAAAAGACATGATTTTATGTGTTAGACCCAGCTATGATAAATAGATCAAGAAATTACTATTTCCCTATGGTGGATTTATGGATTTTAATTATTGAATATTCACAACACCATTAAATTGTTTCACACTTTTAGATTACATCAACTACAAATCAACATCACTAGTAACACATTATTATTTAAATAAAATTACATTTAAACTTAAAAAAAAATTCATTAAACATTTCTGGATTCACAAACAGTACACAATGGGAAACGCCTCTCATTTACCTTTATTATTGCATTTCAGTTATTCAACTCATATGCTTTCAGCAACTGCATATCTACATAGGCTTAACACATGATCCCTCATGGATGCACATATATTACTTTTAACATTCACTCATACATGTGCATTCAAATGATAGGGGAAAAACACATTACATTCTCGAGAGGAATCACAAAACACAACATATGGATTTTACTGTACTTTTAACATCATGATTCCATCACAATAAACCATTAGGAATTACGTACAACAAGAACATCATTACACCAGATTACAGATGTCACTTTATGGGAAGGAACAACAATGTCAGACCGCTATATAGAAGTCAGCATATGTGGGACACAATCACAATATATACGTATATGTACATAACACGCATCACCCATCACGCAACCACAAAGCACACATTTAGATTTTATTCAGCACACAATAACAATGTAGTCAAATACAACAACACAATGAGGATTTATGAACTACATAGGCAGGTTAAGAATATCATGACGTCATTAGAAGATTCAACCATACACATCACAGATTCACCACTGTACCGCCCCTTTAGGAACTTTAAAACTCAATACTACAATACAACATATACGTAAACAACAGTTTGGAACAGCATTATTATTGAAATTTCAATGGGACAATTAAGAAATATTGTCAGATCGCAAATCACTTATATATATAATACTACAGATGACAGCCGGAAGTGCTTCAGTATTAGTGCCATTTGAATGGGACGCATACAATATTTACAGCTCGGCAATCACTTATATATACAATACTACAGATGACAGCCGGAAGTTATTCAGTATTAGTGCGATTTGAAAGGGACGCATACAATATTGACAGCTCGGCAATCACTTAAATATACAATACTACAGATGACAGCCGGAAGTTATTCAGCATTAGTGCGATTTGAAAGGGACGCATACAATATTGACAGCTCTGCAATCACTTATATATACAATACTACAGATGGCAGACGGGAAGTTCGGAATTCTTATTGCGATTTGAAAGGGACGCATACAATATTGACATCTCGGCAATCACTTATATATACAATACTACAGATGGCAGACGGGAAGTTCGGAATTCTTATTGTGATTTGAAAGGGACGCATACAATATTGACAGCTCTGCAATCACTTATATATACAATACTACAGATGGCAGACGGGAAGTTCGGAATTATTATTGCGATTTGAAAGGGACGCATACAATATTGACAGCTCGGCAATCACTTATATATACAATACTACAGATGACAGCCGGAAGTTATTCAGTATTAGTGCGATTTTAAAGGGACGCATACAATATTGACAGCTCGGCAATCACTTATATATACAATACTACAGATGACAGCAGGAAGTTATTCAGTATTAGTGCCATTTGAATGAAACGCATACAATATTGACAGCTCGGCAATCACTTATATATACAATACTACAGATGACAGCCGGAAGTTATTCAGTATTAGTGCCATTTGAATGGGACGCATACAATATTGACAGCTCGGCAATCACTTATATATACAATACTACAGATGACAGTCGGAAGTTCAGATTTTTTATGGCGATTTGAAAGGGACGCATACAATATTGACAGCTCGGAAATCACTTATATACACAATACTACAGATGGCAGATGGGAAGTTCGGAATTATTATTGCGATTTTAAAGGGACGCATACAATATTGACAGCTCGGCAATCACTTATATATATAATACTACAGATGGCAGACGGGAATTTCGGAATTATTATTGCGATTTTAAAGGGACGCATACAATATTGACAGCTCGGCAATCACTTATATATACAATACTACAGATGGCAGACGGGAAGTTCTGAATTATTATTGCGATTTTAAAGGGACGCATACAATATTGACAGCTCGGCAATCACTTATATATACAATACTACAGATGGCAGATGTTATTTTATCGTTTACAAACAATATTGCAGCAACATTGATCGATCACATTCGATGCACATTATACACAACTATGCACTTTCATTCATGTTAGCCTGGACGTGTGCTTGTTACTATAAGATCGCGTTTAAGAAATATTTATTACGCATATGAACAAACATTACAAACATGCACTGTATGTGTGATATTTGACACTTTCACATTGAGATTCATTGGGTGAAAACAACATTTCCTCCCAAAAAAAAAAAAAAACAATGTGAAAGCATTCGCGCCGCTCACATACAAACAGGTGAATACAATCAGCAATCATTACAAACTCACTACCATTGGACTAATTGTACTATAAATCCCACAAACAACATGGCCAATGCATCACTTGTGATCCACATCAGATAAAGTGCTTACCTTGTTACGCTGTTTTGAAAGATGGATGACGATGACATGGTAGACGCTGCTGGTGCTGCTATTGGTGAACTAGCTGTTGGTCGAATCAGGCAGCCTCGGCGGCTCAGACCGAGACGAAGGGGTTGTCTGGTTCGAGGTCCTCGTGTCTACAGGGTGAGACTCACCTTGGAAAACATGAGTGACTTTGAGGTTTTTGATAAGTATCGGCTCGATCGCGAACAGCTCATTGGCCTTTACGATCTTCTTAAACCTCATTTGGAGCAACGTATACAAATAAGGACTGCTGTTCCCGGCATGAGTAAGATGCTAAGTTGTCTTTACGTCCTGGCCTCCGGGAGTTTTCAATCCGGACAACTGTACATGCATGGCCTGGCTCAAGGTACATTCTCTGTGGTGTTTGATAACTTTCTGGACGCCATGGTACGTATCAGTAATCAATACATAGGATTCCCACAGAATGATGGTGATTGGAGGCACCTGAAGCGGGAATTCTTTGATATTGCTCAATTGCCCAATGTCTTGGGAGCCATAGATTGTACCCACATTGCGCTGCGTGCTCCAATTGATGACTTGCCCTTCAGAAATCGCAAACTTTTTCATAGCCTCAACGTGCAGTATGTTTGTGACGCACGGATGAGGATTATGCATGTGTGTGCGAATTTTGCAGGTGCTTGTCATGATGCCCGCATCCTCTCTCTGTCGTCCATGTGGAGACAGTTTGAGGAAAGACAAATGCCCCCTGGTTATCTCGTTGGTGAGTATTTGTGCACAACATGGTTAATTAGTTTGACAATTGCCACTGTAGTTTTAAAATGTTAGCGTCATGTTCAGCTATAGGATGCAATTTAACCATTTGTTATTTACCGACGCTGTCTACTTTTATTTAAATGCAGATATGTAGCATGTCATACCTTAAATGCTCAGAGAATGCAATGTAACCATGTATTTAGCATTTTACACAAGGTTTTTTTTTTGGAGAAATACGCATATGTAGCATGTCTTAGCTGAAATGGGAAGATATTAGCTCATGCAATTTAACCATGTCATTGTCTCTTTCCTCTAATGTGTACTTTTAGTTCAATGCAGATATGTAGCATGTCTTACCTTAAATGCTCAGATAGAGAATGCAATGTAACCATGTATTTAGCATTTTACACAAGGTTTTTTTTTGGAGAAATACGCATATGTAGCATGTCTTAGCTGAAATGGGAAGATATTAGCTCATGCAATTTAACCATGTCATTGTCTCTTTCCGCTAATGTGTACTTTTAGTTCAATGCAGATATGTAGCATGTCTTACCTTAAATGCTCAGATAGAGAATGCAATGTAACCATGTATTTAGCATTTTACACAAGGTTTTTTTTTGGAAAAATACGCATATGTAGCATGTCTTAGCTGAAATGGGAAGATATTAGCTCATGCAATTTAACCATGTCATTGTCTCTTTCCGCTAATGTGTACTTTTAGTTCAATGCAGATATGTAGCATGTCTTACCTTAAATGCTCAGATAGAGAATGCAATGTAACCATGTATTTAGCATTTTACACAAGGTTTTTTTTTGGAAAAATACGCATATGTAGCATGTCTTAGCTGAAATGGGAAGATATTAGCTCATGCAATTTAACCATGTCATTGTCTCTTTCCGCTAATGTGTACTTTTAGTTCAATGCAGATATGTAGCATGTCTTACCTTAAATGCTCAGATAGAGAATGCAATGTAACCATGTATTTAGCATTTTACACAAGGTTTTTTTTTGGAGAAATACGCATATGTAGCATGTCTTAGCTGAAATGGGAAGATATTAGCTCATGCAATTTAACCATGTCATTGTCTCTTTCCGCTAATGTGTACTTTTAGTTCAATGCAGATATGTAGCATGTCTTACCTTATATGCTCAGATAGAGAATGCAATGTAACCATGTAGTTAGCATTTTACACAAGGTTTGGTTTAGGAGAAATACGCATATGTAGCATGTCTTAGCTGAAATGGCAAGATACAGAATAATATAGAACTTTATTTTTGGATTTTTCTTAACAAATTTTTAATATGGATTATCGTGTACACAAATTTATTTATAAAACAATATACTATTTTAAGGATTCTGTTTGAATTATGTTCTGTTCATAATTTATAGGTGATTCTGGGTACATGAGCCGGCCTTGGCTCATTACCCCCTTGCGTAGCCCGACTGATGTGTCTGAGGAGCGCTACAATAGGGCTCATAAGAGAACCAGGGCGGTGGTTGAAAGGATGTTCGGGCTCCTGAAGATGAGATTCAGGTGCCTGGACCGTTCTGGAGGAGCACTCCAGTACAACCCAAAGAAGGTGGCTAAGATTGTTGTAGCCTGTAGCGTCCTGCATAATATTGCACAGCAGGCTGGGATGCTGCAGGCCGTCACGGTGGACAGAGACCTCCTCAGAGATGAGGAGGATGATCCTGTTCTAGAGGGGGAATTCCAGGACGAGGGACTCGATGTCAGAGCAGACGTCATCAACCGCCACTTTAGACGGTAAAGAATATAAGTTAGACTGTAGTATTTTCAATAGATGTGAACTCTAGGGAAATGACAAGTAGAGAATTGTGCAAACATGTTAGGATTGTTCATCAAATGCTAAAAATGTGTTTCATTTATTAATATAGGTGATGCTCTGGCCATTGGGTCCTGTAGCGAGTCTTTGCCACCTGGTTTTTAAAGAGGACATCAGCTGGTAAGTATAAATGTCTGGACTGTTGCTGGCATGAATTGTACACAAATACATCATATGGCATACATTTTCAAAAATAGTATTTAGTTTACACATTACTTAAAATGTACATACTCAGAAAGGGATCCTCTAGAATGACTATGGTTCAATGTCACACATTAGAGGTTTGTTCTGCTCAATATGACTCATCTTCACACTTGATAGAAAATAACACAAGTTGCTACACACGCTTAGTAAGCTAGTGACAGAAATGTATTATGAAATGGGGGGTGGGAGAGGGGTACAGAACTGATTCACACACTTGTATGAATTTTATTTAAAATATTTCTTCCATTAGGGAGATGACTTAATCTAAAGACTGAAAGGGAACAATTAGAAGCCTGACAGTGAAGATTGCCCAGACTGACAGTGGGAAAAAGCCAAGATTGAAATTGAAGTATACCAATGGGATCATGTCTGGCATTATCTTTCAATTCTGCTGACCTTGAAAACCATACAAAGACATGTTCACATGGTAAGTGCAAACTATTTGATAGAATAAGGCTGTGTAGACATCCTATTGGAGACACTTAGATGATTTTCTAATTTTTAGATGGTATTTCCCAGTCCTCTATTTAATGAACTGATGAATAAGACACCTATTGAAGATCAACTGTTTACCCCTAAATTGACTTTTAAAGACCATGCATTGTCCAGGTTGGTGTACCAATGCATGCTAGTGAAGACTGTTGAATATTAGTAGCTTACATACATTAGTCATATTTAGTTCTTTAGTAGATATTTAGGGATCACAATCAGACACTTAGATGATTTTACTTTTTTAGATGGTATTTCCCAGTCCTCTATTTAATGAACTGATGAATAAGACACCTATTGAAGATCAACTGTTTACCCCTGAATTGACTTTCAAAGACCATGCATTGTCCAGGTTGGTGTACCAATGCATGCTAGTGAAGACTGTTGAATATTAGTAGCTTACATACATTAGTCATATTTAGTTCTTTAGTAGATATTTAGGGATCACAATCAGACACTTAGATGATTTTACTTTTTTAGATGGTATTTCACAGTCCTCTATTTAATGAAATGATGAATAAGACACCTATTGAAGATCAACTGTTTACCCCTGAATTGACTTTCAAAGACCATGCATTATCCAGGTTGGTGCATGCTAGTTAAGAATCACACGAAGAATGTTGATTATTTTTAGCTTACATACATTAGTCATACTTATTTCATCATTAGATATTTAGGGATCACAATCCGAAAAAGGAATACATATTATAGTTGATATAGAGGTATTTGAATGGACATGAAATATTACATTTATGTTCAGCATACATATATTGTTGAAATGTGATATACATTATTATGTATAATTAGAAATTTGGATATTTAAATAGAATTTTGATTCAACAATATAATGGTGTATGTTTTGTATTTTTTTTAAATCAATTTAATAAATATCTTTCAAAAATGTTGAACAAAGTTAGAGCATTGACACAAGATGATTGTAAATGTATTTTATGAATATTTGACAACGTGTGTATTAACTTTGTTCCATTTTTTTATTTGTCATTTCAGATTGGCATCTGATGACTTCCAGGAATATTTTTATTTTTTCTATAAACTTTTTTTTTTTTTAATTTTTACATGTTAATAATAAACATTTTATTATTAAATACATTCTTTTGAACAGATTATACTAAATATCAATATAATCTGTCAATAAAAAAAAGTTTGACTCCCATGACTGGTAGTTGGCTATTTGACAAGCACATGCATAAGATCAAATAATGCATTAATATTAGAAAATCAACTGATTCCGAGAATATTACATTAAACTATCTTTTATAACATTAATTGGGGAGTGAGATCCTTCGATGCTTTTCTTTTGAAAATGTAGATATTAAATTAATTTTGGATATGTATTCAAAAAAATTTTTATTTTAACTTTTAAGAAGGGGAAGTGGTTCAATTACATTAAAGTGACAGTGTTGTTATCTTCCTTAGGTATCTCTAAACATTTTTTTAAAAAAATATTTTAAACTTTACTTGTATAAATGGTAGGTCATTTAACTTGATATTTTTCACAAGCTAGTTATTGGATGCCAGGTTAATCTATGTAATTTTCTAGTGGAGTCATTTAACTATACTTAGTAATATTATGTATTTTTAAAAATCTTACCTCTTGGGTTAGACATCAAATATCTATATAGAATTTTAAGTCCCCTTTAGTTTATTTTGTCAATGTTAAATCAACATTCCAAATGTTTGGGTCCTTAAAGGGACATTCACAAAGTATATTGTGTATAGATTGTTAAAAATATCATACAAGAATTTAAACATATTTATAAAGTAATATAGAATTACATTCAGTCTTTAAATATACTTTTCAAAAAATACATCAATGCACATATCTTAGTCAATTACATAAGGCATCTATATGCAACCAACAATCAGCATCAAAATAGCCTATGTAGAGATGTATTTAATCCAAGAATATATATAATTACAATATAATGATTGAATAACAAAACATATTAAGTTGGTCAAATATTAGAATATTATACAAAATGCATACATAACATATAGCTTAATGTCCCTCTAAGCTGAAGGCTCAAAAATACCTCCTTTAATAAATATATTTCAGTCAGTGTGTAAAACAATCTAGAAGTTAATCTAAATTTGCTTTACTCATATGTTAGACTAATTTAGCAAAAGGAAGGTGCCTAGGTTTCTGATATTTTAAGCATTATTGTGAAATGTTTCTTTAAAGGGACATGAACTAAAAATATACTTAAAGGTAGACAGTTAAAAAATTAATGATTTATACATTCTGAATGAGTATTCTATTTTAAGCAACTTTAAAAATTGTCTTGTATTATGAATGCTCCTTGTGATGTTGCTATCATTACTTTAAAATAAAGGCATTAAAAAGATAATTTATTTGCTTCAGTACTCTGGACAGAACTTGCTTGTTTTGTTTGGAATAATTGATCCAACAATCGTCAAGGACAACCCAGGTTTTTTGGAAACAATTGTCCGTAATATAAAATATCATTATTGATTTGCAAAGAAAGATAACAAGATAACTGTTAACATTTGATAATCGGATTAAATTATAAAGTTGATTAACATTTCATGCTCAATCTGAATCACCAATGCTAATTTTTTTTGGACAGTGTCCCTTTAAGAGCTTTAAATAGTGTATTTACTTATCTTCCTATCTTGACATACTTTGCTGGAAAAGCATATCGAGATCGGCTCAGTAGATGAAGATTGGTGGATGCACAGAGATGCCTTATGTGATTGGCTCAACCATGTGCATTGAAATTTCTTCTGTTGAGGATATATAAATACTAAGAGAAATTGATTTACATTTTAAAGTCTAAACAATCTTCTATCTCTACAGATCATTTGATACAATTGTTTGTTTGTAATGTCTATTTAAAACTAAAGACGCCATTGCACAATAACATATATGAGCACTTCAGAGAAATACAAGCTCGAGGTTTATTTGCTAATAACAAACAAACATGTAGTTTAACATTTATAAACAGATTATCAAAGTTACTGACATTCTAACCTGAATTTGAACATTAAGAAATATTGCGTGGGAAACGCATCTTGAAACACCAGATTAGCATCTTTAAACATTAGTCTAATGTCACGCAATAGCACACAATCAATGTGCATTATAAAGACATTTAATAGAGCAATGTCAATAATTCTCAATAAGTCAACAAATTTATTTTACGAACAATAAAGACATACAATATTAAATGTGTATTTGTATTAAAGAAACAGACCGTTATTAAACCGAGAAATGTCTACAACATTTAATAATGTGACAGTATTAGATTTTAAAGAGGATTTAATCATTAATATTTAACGGATCACGGATATTAAATCTGCGTCACACATATCCGCATGACAGGCCCATGAGTTACAAATAAGTCTACATGAAAAATGAAGTAACAGCACCACCAAGCGGTATGTGTAAGGAAGTTACTAAGATATGAAACATTAAGGAACGGCCAATCTGAGTTCATCACACAAACACAACTTGAGTCAGGATGGTCTCACAGACATTATAACAATATTTAAAACTTTTATCCAATCATATGTACAGATAACTTGTCCCATGGTGCATCTCATGTTTACTTCACCATATAAAAGTCCATTACACGTTGCCATCTTTGTCAGTTCTCTAATGCCTGCAGGCAGTATATATTATATCCCTACATATATTCTACAACCCAGCAGGCATGTCAGTTCCCAGGTTCACCAAGGAGGAGAGCGCTGCACTGGTCCACGCCGTCAAGGACTTTTATCCCCAGCTTGGGAACAAGAGGAGGTTGACAGATGCGCACGTTAAGAAGGCCCTCTGGGAGTCTATCACCAATGCGGTTAGATTGGTGTGTGACGTCCAGAGGACCCAGGATCAGATCATGAGGAGATTCGGAGATATGAGGTTGCGTTTATCCAAAAAAGTCAACCTCATAAGGGACTGGGTACAAGCCCGTAAAAGAGGTGGCAAAAGAGAGGCCCCGCGGAAACTGTACCTACTCCCTTATGAGGTGACTTTATGCGAGCTCCTCAATCTCCGGGTCCCCAAAATATTTCGATCCTCGCCATCCTCGGCCTCCTCTTCTTCCCTCCCAGCTGAGAGATCTGAAAGTCCTGACGCGGGGGCCAGGGCAGATGCTTCTCCGTCCGGTGGCCTGGGAGGAGATAGAGAATCTGAACAAGGTAATTATCCAACTTCATATAATATCTTAATATTTGTTATTTTTATCCAAATATGTGTATATAGTCAGATACTAAACCTATACAGATCTGACAACATACACTACATATGATGTTTAGATATCTGATTTTAGATTAGTGACACATGAAATAGGAATGATGTTTCTTGCGCTCTGCAGAATATGCGTCACAGAGCGGAAATGTAATTTCTCATCCACGTTAACATGGCTTTGCTGTAAGTGGCATTGCTTTATACATGTTGGTCAAATGACGGATGCGTAATTCCGCTTGGAATCATTGCGCAATGATCGCGAAAATGGAATTTCTCATCCACGTTAACATGGCTTTGCTGTAAGTGGCATTGCTTTACACATGTTGGTCAAAATTAAATGTGAATTATTATATTAGTGAAGAATACAGTATTCTTATTTTCAATATTATAGCTAAGAAAAAACAAAGAATACAAATAAATTATAACATATGGCCATCAATTGATGATTATGAAATAACAACAAAAAAATATTAAAGATACAGTAAACAACACAACTGATTGAAAATAAGAGTCCAGGATATATTTTTCATGAATTTAATTGAGTAAACAATTAACTCATGGGACTACCAAAGGATTAATATTTTTAAATTGATTTGTTAATAATGTAAAGTTTTTAAACATGGCATGATTTGTATTAATGATATGCAATCCTCATTTAATATATTACAGATATGGATGTTGCTGCTGGATCCTCAAGCCAGGGCTTGTCACAGTATGGTATGTCTCATTTTAATTGACATTTGTCTTAGAAACATGGACAGAACATTACATACTAAATCCACATTGTTCAATATTTATATGTAATGTCCCTTTAATAGATGTAAATTTAAATAATTCTTCGGATATACTTAAATAACATATTAGATTTGAATTGCATGCTCAATACCATTCATTACATCAACATATGGAGTAGAGAATTCATTAACAACAACATTGTCAAATCAATTTAATTTTATATTAAAGGGAAACTGAGCTACAATTATTAATGTTGTCATTCAGATAGAGTATGCAATATTAATAAACATTAAAATATAATACTATCATCATATGTGACATATTCTATTGCTAAATGTATTTTAAAATCAAGAATGTACGTTTATCTGCATCGCAATTTTGGTTGACCAACCTGGGTTTTTATTGATGATTGGTGGATACCTTCAATAAACAATATTTATTGAATCCAATATTGCTTATCTGCCTTTAAGATTAAAATTTAGCAACATTCTAATTATAATAGGAGTCAATGTTAAATCATTTTGAACATAGAAATCAATGATTTAAATTAATCATGTCAGTGTCCCTTTAAGACAAAATAGATTCATTCATCTTTACATTCTTTGGATTAAACAATATTGATATATAATTCACATATTCACTGTTGGAGTTACTTTATAGATATCTGCATACTCTAACAGCACCATGATTACATATTTGTAATAATCAATTTTGTTTTGTATTGTGATAAATATGTGTTGTGTCCTAAACAAGATTACTGTACATTGCACAAATGGCTCGATGTGCCACATGTGTTTGTTTAGATTTGTCAACAGATGCTCTTCAAAATGTGGTTTGTGTGTATTCTTTTAAGAACATTGATCAATGGGTATATTTAGATATGCAATAGCATCGTATGAGATGATTTTGATGTCTAATATAGTCTGAAATTAAACATATGTTCAATACAGAATTTTTAACAGAATCCCCTTGATTCAATCAAGCATTTTCTGGTGTAATGACTGCTCTATTCTTCACATTTTCAAGTTGATTAATGGTAAAATTCGAGACAGATGTGATTTAGTGATATCCCAAATGTGTTTCCTAATATATATCTATATCATTCATAGAGAGAGTTGGTGTGGTGAGCCCACAGGAATCCAGCAGTGACATAGAGCCGCCTTTGCGGTCTCCTGGTAAGTCCATTGACTCATTTATATGTAATTGAAGGTGTATTGGTAATCAATATTATGAGCATGATTCTGATGAAGCATAACATTTGAAACAAACATATCATTTTCTCTTCTGATTATATATTAATTTTCTTTTAATATTTAACGATTAATAATTTAAACTTTATTAGTCTACACATTTGTTATTCAGAAGATGTATAACATATGTTTGTTTACATGTTCTTTTTTGACAACAGTCATCAAGTGATACACACATGAGAAATCTTAAATGTTCTATGTACTATGCTTTTATGATTTTTACATTAATCCAAACAATACATCGAAAATATGAATCATTGAGAATAACAAATATAATGTAATTTGTATGCTCCATCAAAATGATGTAAATCATAACTTTGGGTGTGTATATCTTTAATGCAACATTGATGTGTGTCTTTGAACAACAGTAACATATGTTATAATATCTGTTGTTAACGTGTACACAACATGTTATGTTTTACAGAGATTGATTTAACATATGTGACGGAGGAGGAAGAGGTTGCCTTGGAGTCTAATGGTATGTGAAATATATCTATCATGTTTCCAACATGTTTGTTTATTTGAAATAATTTCATTGAAGACATTCAAAGTCTACAGCTTTTGCACTTTAAAAAGGAATATTATTTGTCTGTTCAAATACACTACTGCCCCCTTTCTATATCAGGCAGCATGAAAAATTTTGAATATAAAATATTTAAAAATCATGCCATCATTATGTCACATGCATATTCCAGGCCAAAACACAATAATAATGTTATAATTGTACAGACAGTCATTGATATTCATCTGAGTGCCTATATACATACCATATCCTCATTTCAGAATTTTTTAAAAATTCAAACACACTTCGAAGTATATTGAAAACATAATCAATTTGAAATGCGTTGATTTGATGTCAGGATGTATGAGATGTTAATATATTTTTTTTAAATTTTCAGATGGATCCACCACTTCTGGTCATCTGGTTTCCGCCCCTGCCCAGTCCCCTGCACAGTCACAGACCCCTCCCCATGCACAGACCCCTGACCATGCCCAGACCCCTGCACAGACCCAGACCCCTGACCATGCCCAGACCCCTGCACAGACCCAGACCCCTGCCCATGACCAGACTCCTGCCCATGCCCAGACCCCTGCCGGCCCTTCCCATTTATCATTTCCTGTCCCTCCCAAAAAACGCCCCTACACCCCCCTTCGCCGCTCTCCCCGTATTATGGCCCGTACAGCTGCCCAGACCCAAACTCCCCACTCCCCAGCTGTACGGCCTACCCTGGAGCGGCAGCTCACCCCTCCCCAAGCCAATCCCATCCCTCCCCCCTGTCTCAACCTTCATTGTCCTGGGTGTCGGATTGTCCTTCCCAGGCACAGCTGTAAGTATCATTCAAAATACACATTATAAGATACTTAAAGGTACAGTGAAGGTAAATATTTTCAATTGTGATTCAAATCCAGCATGCAATGTTAATCAAATTTATAATTTAATAATCTTATGAATTATTCTTCATTCTCTTGATATCTTTATTGAAATAAAGAAATGCCTATAATTAGTTTAAACAATAAAAAAATTCTGGCCATCATTTCTTTATTGTTGGATGAATGTATCCATCAACCAGCAGGGACAAACAAAGTTGATAAACAAATATTGGCTTCCCTAAAAAGCAACATTCTTGCATTCAAGATCTAGCTATAGAATTCAAACATTTAATTATTATGTGTAAGTTTTAAAGATTTGTAATGTCATGCTCTATCTGAATCAGTCCATTAAATATTTAGGTTCAGTGTCCCTTTAATTGGATATCACTACATATACCAATCACCACTACTTGGATCCAACAATTAATGTACAAATGTTGATACATTATCTCTTGTCTAACCCAGTGGGAATGTAATTTCTTCAGGTTGCTATGTTTACACAGCTTGTCCTCAATGCCAAAATGTTTAAGGATAGGTGTGCCTACCACAGTATAATTGAAATATTTAAATTGCTAATGTAAGTACAATGTAAATCCTTTAACAAGATTTGATACACTCAAGCTGTATAAGTGGATCATCTAAAACCAATTAAAGGGGACAACATGTTTGATTAAAATGTCCCTTTAATGATTTCTGTCTGTCTGAATAACCTAATTCATGTGTAAAGAATAAATGTAAACTAATTGATGTAAAGAATTATTTGTCTTTATGATGACAATGTATGTTTTATAATTTTTTCGTCTGTTGTGTAATTATCCTTAATATTTAATTTATTCTTTATTTTAGGCTGTGACTCAGCATGGCTCATGCTAGAAGGTATAGCAAGAGTAGAGCAGGCCATGTTGAGGAACGCAGCTGTCCTGAGAGGGATGAACGACACCATGCAGGCCCAGCTCCGGGTTCAGGACTTGACTCTGCGTGCAATTATGAGATTAAGTTCAAGGCCTGAATCTGGAGCTGGACATGCACAGGACGATGAAGAGGATGACCAGTAAGTGGAGGATCTGGAGATGCTCCATGGTGGCAGATAAGAATCCTCCGTCCACATGTTGATTTTTTTGTTTTATTGTTGCCATTTGGCCTTTTAAAAGTTTATTGTTGTGCCTGTTGCACTCTTTTACCTTGTCATATGTCTCCAATGGGGCTATGCTGGCCCTTGGCAACTCTCTTCATGGACTGTGATGCACTGGGTTACCTTGTCATATGTCTCCAATGGGGCTATGCTGGCCCTTGGCAACTCTCTTCATGGATTGTGATGCACTGTGTTACCTTGTCATATGTCTCCAATGGGGCTATGCTGGCCCTTGGCAACTCTCTTCATGGACTGTGATGCACTGTGTTACCTTGTCATATGTCTCCAATGGGGCTATGGTGGCCCTTGGCAACTCTCTTCATGGACTGTGATGCCATCTTTTACCTTGTCATATGTCTCCAATGGGGCTATGCTGGCCCTTGGCAACTCTCTTCATGGACTGTGATGCCCTCTTTTACCTTGTCATATGTCTCCAATGGGGCTATGGTGGCCCTTGGCAACTCTCTTCATGGACTGTGATGCCCTCTTTTACCTTGTCATATGTCTCCAATGGGGCTATGGTGGCCCTTGGCAACTCTCTTCATGGACTGTGATGCACTGTGTTACCTTGTCATATGTCTCCAATGGGGCTATGCTGGCCCTTGGCAACTCTCTTCATGGACTGTGATGCCCTCTTTTACCTTGTCATATGTCTCCAATGGGGCTATGGTGGCCCTTGGCAACTCTCTTCATGGACTGTGATGCACTGTGTTACCTTGTCATATGTCTCCAATGGGGCTATGCTGGCCCTTGGCAACTCTCTTCATGGACTGTGATGCACTGTGTTACCTTGTCATATGGCTCATATATTCCTTATTTTTACAAGATTATTTATAAACGTTGTGGATGTTTTCTTACATACTAATAAAAGACATTTTATTGCACGAATCTTTGTCCTGATTATTCATGTTATTTTTTGAAAGCTCTAGTTTATGTTGTTGATCCTTAAAGGGACCTACCAAAAAAAATTTTAAGAATAAAATCATATATGTAAGACAATTGTAAATGACTTTAAGATTAACATCTCCAATGTAATCTTATTATTTGTCTTTATATATTTTTCTCTTAGCTTTATCATTGCATGATTATGATTAGCATAGTAATTGTTTTATATATGTATATATAGATTGTTATTTGTGTATATATGTATATTTCAATGTTCAGATCCATGTGTGTATTTAGAAACTCTGCATGAATTGATGCACCTTTACCAAATGATCTGAGTATTGATACAATGATATAATCCCTGTAAAGTGTTCATTTTATTGAAATAGTATTGTCTATGTGTATGCTCTTTTTAAAATCAAAATCATGTCCCTTTAAGTGATGGTGAGCACAATTGTTAATGAATGTATTTCCATTTCTAAAGCTTTTTTGTCCTTTTTACATGAACAAGGACATATAATATTATTAATAAACAATCTTATTGTAATGTTGACAGCACATGTATTTCATTTTCAATTCTATATTATTGTAAAAGTGTAACCAAATAAATCTCTGTGTGTAATGCAAATAATTTAGATGATGAATATTTGTTAACAAATATGTTAACAAAATACATCTCCTCCCATATATGGCTATAGGTAGGCTGACAATAATTAAACTTGAATAAATGACACGTTTAATCAATCCATGTATAACTATTGTTATTCCACAACAATCCAAACATATCTTAAAACATCAATGGCATATGTATTTCTCATGTGTATCTTTTAAATGTTAAAGATATACACCATAGCTATAGTTCAAGGGACAGTCAAGTCCGAAAAGATGATTCATGATTTGGTGACATTCCTAGATAGCAATCTAGACACATACTAGTTCCTAAAATATAAATACGTTTCTTAGTGATATGCCAAGATGTCACTGAGTCCTTGTATTGGCTGCGGTTTTTCAGCGATCTCAGATGCGCCATGTTGCTTAAGACGTCACCTGCCAGGCTGTCCAATGATTCCTTGTATTGACTGACGTTCTTACGTGATCAAGAATGTGCCTTTTATTGGATTGCGTTTTGACTCGATCAAGGATGCGCCTTTTTTTTTGGGCGTTCTTACGTGATCAAGAATGTGCCTTTCATTGGATGGCGTTCTTACGTGATCAAGGAAGCGCCATGTTAAGACGTCACATGCAAAGGTAAAAAAACGTCTGATTGTATTACGTAGTCCCGCAATATTTGTGCACGTTAAAAACGTTTGTGACTGCAGCCAATTTTAAAAACCTTGCGAATATGTATTATTTGCATCATGTTACATTGTTGACCCGTAGCTGATAAAGACCAACACATTCTCTTTTGCTGGATGTCTGGTTGAATAAACGAACGAAAGCAAAATGTTTTCATGCATATGATATTTCGAGGCAAGTGCAAATCTCTATAGTCCATGTTTAATATGTTTGTCAACAATGTTCCTTTTTATGAAAAATGACTGTTGTGTTTAATGTTAAACATATCTAATTAATAAATATGCGCTATTGTGTTTGAATAAAGTAATCAATATGCATTTATATTTATCATATGCTAAATATATGATGCCGACTTCTTCTAAATGTAATTTCGTTGTATATTTTATTATAGGTTCATTAGACACTCACATTATAAATCAAAAGCTTTTATTTTGTCTCTAGTTAGATAGTCCATTGTTTAACCAATACGTTTATTTTTGCTTCTGTTCTACGAAAATTTAAGTAATTTTCAGACTCCTCGCAAAGCCTCTGAGTTTCATGTGAGTACCATCTCCAGCTTTCTCCTGTTTGTGTAAAGTGTCTTTTCATATGTTAATGATGTGGTATTGTCTTGTTTTACGTTTGTAATGGGGGTTCATCTATATTTTCAATAGAGCTAACCCGATTTTATTTGAAAGTGTTTGAAGCTTTGTAATATTGATATCAGTATATGTTAATCTTGTTGTTTGTAGTAGTGTCTATTACATACAGTTCTGTTAAAAATATAGTATACTGTCCCTTGAATGCAAATGTTGTTTTTTGTATCATGTATGAGTTACACATTGTTTAATCTTCAAATATATTATTGTTAGCATATTTTAACCCCCCCCCACTCCTAAAAGGACTTTAAACCATATTCATTGTTCAAACAAATGTCTTTCCAATAAAATATTAACACAATAATGTCTCTTTAAGAAAATAGACTTTATTTAACACGTCAATATAAATGTGATTTCAATATTTATTTTTTCACAAAGTACATGTAGATATACCAACAAGCTTCAAATATGTGTTAGCATATGTAATTTTGTTAAAGGGACAGTTTAGAAAACAAATAATGTTTTTCATTATTCTAAAAGTCAATTATGTAATATCAATGATCTCAAATGTTTCTCACCAATTGATCATTTGTCTGTGTTTATTTAAATTTGCTAGCTAAACCTATGAGGTTCGTGTGCTCATTTCTTCGAGCTTGAAGAGTGCATGTAATCATTATACAATTTGACCACTAGAGGGCATTTGGATAGCATTTGTATATGTAAAACATTGTGCTCATACAGCATATTATTGACCATGTATTGATCATTGATATCTAAAATGTTGTTATGTCTGAACAACAAATAAGTGGTCATTTTTCATAGTCATAGATACAAGGTTAAGCACATAAGTCACACGTATTTCTCCATGTTTTGTTGTTTCCAACTTGATAATGCGTAATACAGTGTTTTCTTTGTAATCAATAATTTTCTGACTGTCCCTTTAAGCTGTGTTATTGGCATTCAAACAGTAATATGCCATCATGGATAATTGTAATGGTAATTTTGTTTGCGATTTGGGAAACAGTTTGGACATCACATCACAGAAACCAATCAATATCATGAACAAGGATAGGTATGTGATGATGTGGTTTTCACACACTTATAACCCACACTCTGCAAACAATCTGCCTCCATGGACCCGGTCCCATAGAAGTCGATTATATACAGTGTGTGGTCCACAAGTGTATGAAAACCACATCATCACATACCTATCCATTACACATTAAATTAAAAAAACCATTAAAGATGAAAACAAATACTTACTTCCTCTTCCTTCCCCTCTTCCCACGGGGCTGAGGCTCTGGGAGAGGCAACTGCCGACTCCGAAGAGTTCTCCTTGGAGATGTTGTGGGAAGAGTGGAAGGAAGAGTACTGGGACGACCAAGGTGAGGAGGAGAAGATGGCTGAGGAGGAGAAGATGGCTGAGGAGGAGAAGATGGCTGAAGAGGAGAAGATGGCCCGGCAGGAGTAGATGGGCCGGCAGGAGGAGATGGGCCGGCAGAAGGAGATGGGCCGGCAGGAGGAGATGGGCCGGCAGGAGGAGATGGCTCAGCAGCAAGAGGCCCAGCAGCAAGAGGCCCAGCAGCAAGAGGCGGACCAGGAGGTAGACCAGCATGCGCCTCCCGGAAAAAATTGAACATTTCTTGGTGAAGCTGAAATATTCTGTTTTGTCCTTCTTCGATTCGATTGAGTATGGTGATAATTTGGTTTTGTCCTTGAATAATTTGATTTTGGCCATCAAGTATTCTATTGCGTCCTTCGATATTTTGTATCCGGGAGGTACGCATCTGGTCTATGTAGTCCAGTAGAACCCGCACCTCCGCTATTTCCTCTTGTTGTGCTTGTTGTTGTACCCGTGCACGGCGGGGTGCCCGTGCACGGGGGGTGCGGGTCCTTGAGGGTCCTCGGGTTCCGCGGGATCCTCCTCTGCTTCCGGGGCCTCTTCATCATCTCCCGTGCGCTCTTCGTCACGGGGGGCCTCTTCCCTCCGAAGTGGAAATTCCTCCCCACCACTCTCATCCCGGGGAGATGCATGAGGCTGTGTTTCCTGTGCTGCCTCCTCCACAGACTCTGTATATTTAAAAATAAAAAAAATAAAAAGTATATATTAGCATATTTGCAAATGAAGCTTTAAATGACTTAGCTTACGATACAATTACAAATGCAGAATCATTAATCCACTTTGAAATCTAACAAACAATCAATACGATTTCAGCTTTTTCTAAACCGTGTTTGTGATATCTCTGGTCAATGTGAATGTTTTTGCGTTTGTTTTCAGTCTGTTTAAATGCACACCTAACCTATAGCCTAGATACTGATGTAACCGCAAAGTAATTGAATGCGTGTAAACAACGTTATAGCATTAATCGGATCCTTAACACATGAAACCCAATGTTTTATCTTTCATGATTTCGAAGCATACATTTTTTATCAACTTTCGAATGTACTTTTCTTATCTAATTAGCTTAATTCTCTGGATATTCTTTGGTGAAAAGCATATCTAAATATGCTTAGAAGATGCTGATTGTTAGCTGAATATAGCTGCCTCCTGTGATTGTTTCACCGTGTGCATGGCTATTTCTTCATTAAAATATATCTCAAGAAGGATTCAAATTAGGTAATTTAAGTACATTTGAATGTTTTGTCAAATTGTATTCGCTACCTCAATCATGAAAGTAAATGTTTGCGTATAGTGTCCCTTGAAATACATTCGTATGTGAAATTATTGTTCAATGAGCTTACCGTCAGATGAGAGTGGCAGGTTCCCGGTATCAATTCCTCCGATACCGACTACTTCCACCTCGGAGATGCTGGGCCGCAACATTTCCTCCCATCGGCAGTACTCGATTTCAAGGGCAGGACCGCCACCGGTTCCTGCGGCATGTCGTGCCTCCAGACCTAACTTTTTTTTGAGTTCCAGTTTACAGTCCCGGTAGCGATGTTTGATCAAATCCATATCTCGGTTCCGGCCACCCACTGCATTGACTGCATTTCTGATCTCATTCCAGAGCCTCCTCTTGTCAGTCGGGGTTGTCTTTTGGTGCTGCAGCCTCCTATGCCTGGTCATATAGGCCTCTACGAGGGCCTCCTTCTCCTCCATCGAAAACCTTGCCTCCCTAGTCGCCTTGGCCTTCCCCTGTGACGATGCCCTCTGTTTCCCGGACTGTGAAGCCCTACTCTGACCGCCACTGGGCCCAGCCACTTGGTCATCTTGAACCAAGTGGCTGGGTCCACCCACCGCTTCCACCCCCGCTTCCTGCCCCCCTTCCTGCTCCCCTTCCTGCCCTGTTCCTCTCCCCCTACCTCTCCTCCCCCCTCTACCTGTCCCCTGCCTGGCCTCCATCTGTTCCCTAAACTAAACCCCAAATAATCAAACAAAAAGTGAGTGTGATGAAATGAAAGGGGGTCAAAATAAAGAACTAAAAAGACAAAAAAGGTGCTTAAAGTGTGAGAGGGATGTAAAAAAACAAAGAGGGTAAGGAGTATTTAAATAAACCAAAAGAAGAAGAAGACTAAAAGGAGGATATGTAAACTAAATGTAACTAGGGGATGGGTATGGGATGGGTATGGGGTATGGGATAAGAGTAAATGGGATTACAGGGAATGGGACTAGAGGGGAATGGGGTATGGAGTGTAGTATGAGGGGGTAGGGGGTATGGAGTGTATGTAGTGTTATTGATAAGTGTATGTATGTATTGAATGTGTTTGCGTGTAAATGTGTTAAGTGTACAGAAAAATCACTCGCTCGCTAACTCACACTACTACTAATTCTCACTAACAAACACTCCCACTAACTCTCACTAACTACCAGTAACTTATGCTCCCACTAACAACTCTCACTAATAACTCCCACTAACTCACTCACGCTCCCACTAACAGACTCTCTCCCACTCCCACTAACTCCCACTAACTCACTCACGCTCCCACTAACAGACTCTCTCCCACTCCCACTAACTCCCACTAACTCACTCACGATAACACTAACAACTGACTCTCTCACGCTAACACTAACTCACTCTCAAAAATTCACCAACTCTCTAATATTAAACCTCCAATCTCCAAAGACCCAACAGCAACACAGTCAAAGAAGCCCTGCTTGTGTGGTGCTTATATACCCTGTGTAAATGTTTAATGATGTACCAATTTCCCTTGTAATTAGTGTTCAGGTGTGCTTTATTAGCAAATAATATTATTGCAATGTATATTAGGTGTGTGAATTTGCGCATGCTCATTTTGAGTTGGTATTTGTGGAATGTGTAGAATGCGATGATGTCATAGTGGTCGTTTTCTCTAACATTGTCCAATAGTATTCTGTTTAAATGTGAATTTGCGATGGTGTGTTATTAGTGAAGTGTTGTATATGTATGTTTGTCCTAATATATAGTGATATTGAATGCGATTCTTTTTGTAGTGTATGTATATCTTTTTTATTCCTTGTTGTTATTTTGCGATTTTCCGCATCTTAAAGTATATGCGTATTCCCCGTATTAAATTTTATTTAAAATCCCCCCGCTTGTGAATGTGTAATGCTTGTGTGCTTTGTTGATTGATTGTTGTTGTGACATTTGCGGCGTGTTATTGTTGTGCATGATGTGGTATGCGTCATATGACCGAGCTGTGCGTATTCTCGCGAGATCGAGTGTTAGGTGAAAAAAGCAATTTTTTGCCTTTCCCATTGATCTCTATGGGAGACTGTCTAACGCGGGCAGGATTACGCGTGTGACATACACGCGTTAAGAGCATCGTTAGATGGTCTTATTTGAACTCTAAATACTGGAGTAAAACAATGCCGTGCGTTAGACATAAAACATGTGTGGCGTTAGCAGGCCATCTACCGCCGAACTCTAAATCTAGCCGTATGTTTTTCCAACATTAGATAGACTGAGATAAATGTATATTTCAGACGCAGACCATATATCACAAATTGCTAGGGTTCACAAGACCTGATATTCACCCATTCCCTGGGATGAACCTATACCACCAACGCATCCATCATAAACTCTGTTTTAGTCATCCCAGATATGTGCTTAGTATCTTTAGAGCTGGGGTTGGATAGTGTTAATTCTACTACTATCTGAGCATATATGCATATATTTACAGACTGCATTCACTTGTTATTTCTGAAGGGCATATACTGATGATAACTCTTAAGTTTGATGCCATCATATATGTACACACTGGCGGGTAATTGTTCTGCAGCTCTCTTGTAATGCTTTTGCCCATTTGTCTTATGTTAGTTAGTTTTCTTTCCCTACTACACCTTCCTCTGTTTACTGTTCTATTTGGATAATATTAGCTGAATAGTTTCTTAATATAGCAGTTTTAGATACCAGGCTATCTCTAAGGTAGCTGTGCATGTTTTAATATCATGTGTTCATAATGTTATTATAGAAAGATACTTACAGCAGAGGTTTTAACTTTCACTAATATAGCCTGCTAACAACATGTTTTCACTAAGTTATGCCTTTTTACCTTGTAACCAATCTTTACACGAGATCAATTCTCATTTCTTACCCTCCTGTTGCAGCATCCCTTGTTTGCTGATTGTATTTATTATATCCCATAATGCAAAACCTTATTCTTAGGTATAGGAGGTTAAGTCTGATACTATCAGTGTATATAAGCATATATTTGCAGAATGCTATCACTCGATCCTTCTGAAGGGCATGTATTGATGATAACTATTATTCTTCTTTATATTAGACTACTGTAGCTCTTTTATTGGGGTTTGCATAATTAATATTTGTAGGTCTAAACTGCTACATATGCACAGTATTAGTAGAGCTCTAATTTTATTCTCCTACAGACGGTATGCCCAGTACTGTTTATTTTTCACACAATATGTTATATGGCTGTGCACTCATCTGCAGTGAGAATGATGCCATGCCATTCCTCACATTTATATTCATATATCACAATCAAAGTTTGCATAGACTTAATAGTATGAAGTTTGTCTATGTAGAATGTAGGTCAGCTCATATAAATAATGTCACCATGTTCCGTATGAATTGGCTGAATTATCAACACTTGTCCACTATCTAAGTTAAAATCCCAAATATGGTTGCTTACACTACTTCACAAGACTTATAAGATAGGTTCTCATTTTAGTTAGTTTAATCTAGATTTAACATGTTCTTATCCCTCCTCATTTGTATAAAGTCTCTTCTTACGAAGCTAAATATATACGCTACGAACATTTAGAAGTTGTGATGAATATTGCAATGGTGCCATTGCTTAGCTATACTGTCCTAACCTTCCAGGGTATAATTGCCATCATGGGAAAAATGGCGCTGTTAGAGAGTAGTGAAATATTAGTCGCTTTGCAATAGCCTATTTTAGGTCTCTCATAAAAATATCAAATAGCACTAGATTATCTATACCCTACTAAACCTGTTATAATCAGAATACCCAAGACAACAGCTACTAGACTAAACAATAATACATCTGCTCTATTTCATATAGTCGCATACATTTTGCAACTTAAAATAACCCTTCTGCAACCCATCCATTCCTCAGCCTATATGTATCTGCAGGAGATTTTGTTAATTCCCCCACTTAGTTCCATAAGCTTCAATAATATACGATTTCTACGATTGGGCACTTCAATGTCCAAATCAGGTACCCTTTGCTACTTACTCTTATATATGGCTCCGCCCCCCCACCCCTGTTCCCTATGCGTATAGCGGTGCTTACCCGCTGAATATCCCCCTCCCCCCTATATATCTCAGCCCAAGAGTGGCTGATACTCATGCTAAACCTCCACAGGCTGATGGTTTGGTCCTAGGTAAAATATTATTAGAATGTGGAGTTCATACGCTGATAATATAAAATGAAGTTCTATTTTCTCTCGCCTAAGATATTGTCTATCTTCATATTCAGATTTGAAATGTATGTGTATACTACTTTTGCAATAATATCTCTGTATAGACAATGTATTATTCTCTTTGTTGTAACTTTGGCCTTAGGGCGAGTCCTTGTTGTGATGATTTATGCTTAACTTCAATAAAAAAAATATTTAAAAAAAAAAAAAAAAATGGCGTCCCTTGAGTTCCTATTGGCTGATTTGAGCCTTCAAATTCAAATCAGCCAATTGGATGAGAGCTACTTTAATTCTATTGGCTGATTTGAATAGTCAATAGAATAAGAGCTACTGTAATTCTATAGGCTGATTAGAATAGCCAATAGAATTACAGTAGCTCTTATTCTATTGGCTATTCAAATCAGCCAATAGAATTAAAGTAGCTCTCATCCGATTGGCTGATTTGAATTTGAAGGCTCAAATCAGCCAATAGGAGTTCAAGGGACGCCATTTTTAAGTGCATACCTTGAATTCCTATTCAGTGTACGGCGGAGATTATATGAAGAGGATCCTCCACACTCCATGGCTCCGGTCTTCAGTTCCAGCGTCACCGATCTTCAGTTCCTGCATCACCGGTCTTCAGTTCCAGAGATAACGGTCTTCTGCTCTGTGGTCATCGGTCTTCAACTCCTCAGCTCCGCGCCGGCTGGTTCCTGGAAGAAGAAGAGGTCGCCGCCTGGAAGAAGTCTTCTCCACCTGGAACAGGACCTTCTCCACCGGTCTTCAGGACAGGTAAGAACCACTTGGGGGTTAGACTTAGGTTTTTTTAAGGGGGGATAGGGTGGGTTTTAGAGTAGGGGTGTGTGGGTGGTGGGATGTAATGGGGGGGTTGTTCTTTTTTTTTACAGGTAAAAGAGCTGATTACTTTGGGACAATGCCCCACAAAAGGCCCTTTTAAGGGCTGGTAATAGAGCTGATTACTTTTGTAATTTAGTTTAGGGTAGGGAAATTTTTTTATTTTGGGGGGCTTTGTTATTTTATTAGGGGGCTTAGATTAGGTGTAATTAGCTTAAAATTTGAGTAATCTTTTTTTATTTTTTGTAATTTAGTGTTTTTTTTGTAATATAGTTTAGTGTATTTAATTATATTTTAGTTTAGATAATTGTAGTTTATTTAGTTAATTTATTGATAGGGTAGTGTTAGGTGTAATGGTAACTTAGGTTAGGATTTATTTTACAGGTAATTTGGTAATTCAATTAGGGGGTAATAATTTTAATGTAGGTGGTGGCGGTGTAGGGGGATTAGATTAGGGGTTAATAATTTTAATATAGGTGGCGGCGGGGTAGGGGGATCAGATTAGGGGTTAATAAATTTAATATAGGTGGCGGCGGGGTAGGGGGATCATATTAGGGGGTAATCATAGTTAATGTAGGTGGCGGCGGGGTAGGTGCTCACATTAGGGGGTAATCATTTTAATGTAGGGGGCGGCGGGGTAGGGGCTCACATTAGGGGGTAATCATTTTAATGTAGGTGGTGGCGGGGTAAGGGCTCACATTAGGGGGTAATCATTTTAATGTAGCTGGCGGCGGGGTAGGGGGCTCACATTAGGGGGTAATGAATTTAATATAGGTGGCGGCGGGGTAGGGGGATCATATTAGGGGGTAATCATAGTTAATGTAGGTGGCGGCGGGGTAGGGGCTCACATTAGGGGGTAATCATTTTAATGTAGGTGGTGGCGGGGTCGGGGCTCACATTAGGGGGTAATCATTTTAATGTAGGTGGTGGCGGGGTAAGGGATCACATTAGGGGGTAATCATTTTAATGTAGCTGGCGGCGGGGTAGGGGGCTCACATTAGGGGGTAATAATTTTAATATAGGTGGCGGCGGTGTAGGGTGATCACATTAGGGGGTTAGACATTTAATGTAGCTGGCGGCGGTGTAGGGGGATTAGATTAGGGGTTAATACAGTTAATATAGGTGGCGGCGGGGTAGGGGGATCAGATTAGGGGTTAATAAATTTAATATAGGTGGCGGCGGGGTAGGGGGATCATATTAGGGGGTAATCATAGTTAATGTAGGTGGCGGCGGGGTAGGGGCTCACATTAGGGGGTAATCATTTTAATGTAGGGGGCGGCGGGGTAGGGGCTAGGGGTAATCATTTTAATGTAGGTGGTGGCGAGGTAGGGGCTCACATTAGGGGGTTATCATTTTAATGTAGGTGGTGGCGGGGTAAGGGCTCACATTAGGGGGTAATCATTTTAATGTAGCTGGCGGCGGGGTAGGGGGCTCACATTAGGGGGTAATAATTTTAATATAGGTGGCGGCGGTGTAGGGTAATCACATTAGGGGGTTAGACATTTAATGTAGCTGGCGGCGGTGTAGGGGGATTAGATTAGGGGTTAATACAGTTAATATAGGTGGCGGCGGGGTAGGGGGCTCAGATTAGGGGTTAATATATATAATATAGGTGGCGGCGTGGTAGGGGGCTCAGATTAGGGGGTAATACAGTTAATATAGGTGGCGGCGGGGTCCGGGAGCGGCGGCTTAGGGGTTAATACATTTATTGTTAGGAGTGAGAGGGGGGATTGCGGATAGAGGGGTATACGTGTCGGCTATGTTTGGGAGGCGTGCTAGACAATAACGGGAGATTTTGTATTTTAGTCAGTTTTTAAGACGGCGGCAGTTTCTAAAGTGCCGTAAGTCACTGGCGACTCCAGAAATTTGTACTTACGCAGATTTCTGGACATCGCTAATTTGTCAGACTTACGGCACTTTAGCAACTGCCGGCGCCGTATATGAGATAGCTCGCTGTGCGAGCTGAAACTACGGGCGGCGCAGGTTTCAAAGCTTGCGCCGAAACCATGCGCCGTATATCGGATCGCGCCCCTAGTTCCCATTTTGCTAAAGGACTTCTGATATCCCATTATTAACTTCTGCAGTTTGCATGGGAACTAGCTGCTCTTTTGCTTTCAATTAAATCTAGAGAAATTGCTTATTATCACAGCACATCAACATAACAGGTAAACCTTTTAACATTTATCATGTTATATACAACATGGCTTAACATGCCAGAAGTGATTATTATCATTTGCACAAAACAACACTTTACAAAGGAATATTGATTTTGATGTCTTAATTACTGTATTCACGGAAGCAGCAAACAAAAACAAACTTACTGTAGCATGTGGTCTTCTTTCAGATTATTTTTTTATGTTATGATCAATATTCTTTAGTACATTAGTATTATAAAACTAGGCAGAATAAGCACTTTAGGCAAACTGTAATTAAACAGCAATAACAATTTTCTTCTGTAAAATGTTATGCAAAAGTGAATAATCATTTCTGGCATGTTAAGCCATGTTGTATGTTACATGCTAGATGTTAAAAAGTTTACCTGAGATGTTGATGTGCAGGGATTGTCAACCATTTCTCAACATTTAGGGCTAGATTACGAGTGGAGCTGTAGTTTGTGCCCCTTGCTCGCGATTTAACTCCCCTATAAATAAGCTTTTTTTGTGCACAAAAAGCTGAACTTAGAATACTACACCTGTATTACCATATTTCACCATAACATATTTCCCCATAATGTATTTCCCAATAAACTACAATGGAGTGTGAAAAGGGGAAAAAAAAAAAACTAACACCCATCAAGCCGCACAAACCCGACTGTTTTCTCAAGCTTGCTAACCCAGCATGAAATATGAATATTTCACATTCCAGTGTTCTTCACATTGAAGAATATTGTCTAATTATTCTTAAATACATATTTCAATATATATGATGTTTTTGAGTTTTTTTGTAAAATATGAAAGTGAAAGTGAATATATATATATATATATGGGGTGTAGTGGGTTTTGAGAAAAAGCGCCTATATAGAGATCTATTCCCACATTCCCTGTGTATATTAGTATACAAATATGTGTATCCTTTGTTGAAGAATTATCAATAGGATATATTGAGTGAATAGTAGGATAAGGTATAATGCTGGTTGTCAGTTGTGATAGGTACACTCAATTCTATGTTTTCACATATATTCCATGCATGTGTTACTGCGTACAGGTAAAAACACAATAAAAGTAAAAGTAACAAGTCCAGCCACAATTAAAAAATATATATATATAAAAAGGAGATGTTGCAAGTGGAAAATGCTTATCACACTTTATCCAGTAGGTATTGCACTTACTAGAACCAACCTCAATCGTATGAGGTAAGTTGACGCCTCTTGTAAGTGGGAAACTTCCGGAAAAGGTGTAGGTGGATGCCAGGCCGTCTGTCTTTTGTCTTCTCCTCTCAGAGTATGGATTCTGTGTTCTGTATCTTTTTCTTCTCCTCTCAGAGTATGGAATCTGTGTTCTTTATCTTGCATTCTCCTCTTAGAGTATGGATTCCGTTTGCTGTGGATGGAGAGTCTCCAAGTTCCCCGCAGTATTATGCAGAAATAAAGGCAGAAGAGAGATACATACCGTAAAATCGTTTTATTTAAAGCAAAAACAATTGTATAAAAAAGACAAATGGCCACTCACATGTTCAATCCTCAAACATATGAGGTATGTCACAGACACTCAATAATAACTTGTAGTATTCCACTCTGTGGATATAAGCTGTGGATGTTATTTTCTTTAAAAAACAGGATCTTGCAAAGTAACAGATCCGGTAGTGTCCATTTGTTTCAAAGCCAGATAGCAAATAATTTTCATACAAGCAAACAATAGTATGTATAAGTAGTAAAGAGTACCGGTATAGTCAAAGTAGCGATCCTTGACTAGTGCAATAATGTAAAATAAATCCCTTACGCGTTTCAAAGCTTAATTTGTTGCTCCTTCCTCAGAGGGTGATCGTTCTAAATGGGTCTACTATCTCTGTCTCTAAGAATCGGGCGGCGGCACGCCCCTTAGAAATTAGTGAGGTGCTTGATTGGTTGTAATGTCTATCCGTCACCAGGCACTTCCTGTATAGACCATGCCTGGTGATTGACGTGCTCTGTTATTGGTTTCCTAAGAGAGCGTACGTCACTAGCGTTATCGTGTGTAACACTGCAATACGTGCCCGTGTTTATGCGGTTGCTATAGATACGGGCCTGAAGGATTCTGTCAGTGTTAGCGTAACGGAGTCTGGTGACACCCGATGTTTAACAGTAAATTGCGGTCTCATCATAGGTGTACCAGAGAAGGAAAGTTTTCTAGTCACTAGTCTTTATATGTGAAAAACCCCTTTTTGTGTGGATAATATTATCTGGTTTTTAGGTGATACCAGATTCTATTCATGAAATGGGATATCAGCCCGGGGCTTATATAGCCAGTTTGCATTTAAACAGACATGCCCTATTTACACATAGAATAAAATATACAAATACATCTTTTTGGTGCCTAATCTATGTTAAACTTAAAGGTACCTCTGGTATACATATAATAAAGCTTAAGATTAAACCATGTCATAATTACATATATTTTTCTTATAAAACAGCTGAGTGTATGCACAACATATCAAAAAATGGTGTGTGACCACCATGTACAAATTAGTATACGTTGTTCTTGTATACATATCATGTTTTTCAACACCATTATAATGGTAACAAACCAACTAAACAAATAACGTCAACCTCAAATAAACAAACACATAACTTGACTACACTAACCAATTGTAGGACTGACTATGTAGTCTACCTATTAGAATGTAGTTGTAATCTACAATACATAGGAAGAACGACACGACCATACAAAATAAGACTGCTAGAACACATTAGAAACATTGAGGGGGGGAAAAGAACCACAGTGTACCACTCCATTTTAAAAATTTTCATGATAAGGATCCCACCAGCTTAAAAGGCACTGTTTTAGAACATATTAAAAAAGCTCCAGAAGGGACAAATAGAGAGCTTTATCTAAGGAAAAGAGAGACTTTCTGGATCCACCAATTTGGAACCATGAGTCCATGGGGTCTGAACAAGGACATTGACCTTGCAGCATTCCTAGAATAGAAGAACCACTATAGAGAGCTTTTGACACTAACTCATACTATTAAAATAAAAACACATATACTGTCAAATGAAGGATCTTATAAAAGAAAACTTTGTAACAGAACAAAGAATATAGGATAATGTATATCATTCAATGACTATGTTGAAAAACATGATATGTATACAAGAACAACGTATACTAATTTGTACATGGTGGTCACACACCATTTTTTGATATGTTGTGCATACACTCAGCTGTTTTATAAGAAAAATATATGTAATTATGACATGGTTTAATTTTAAGCTTTATTATATGTATACCAGAGGTACCTTTAAGTTTAACATAGATTAGGCACCAAAAAGATGTATTTGTATATTTTATTCTATGTGTAAATAGGGGATGTCTGTTTAAATGCAAACTGGCTATATAAGCCCCGGGCTAATATCCCATTTCATGAATAGAATCTGGTATCACCTAAAAACCAGATAATATTATCCACACAAAAAGGGGTTTTTCACATATAAAGACTAGTGACTAGAAAACTTTCCTTCTCTGGTACACCTACACACGATAACGCTAGTGACGTACGCTCTCTTAGGAAACCAATAACAGAGCACGTCAATCACCAGGCATGGTCTATACAGGAAGTGCCTGGTGACGGATAGACATTACAACCAATCAAGCACCTCACTAATTTCTAAGGGGCGTGCCGCCGCCCGATTCTTAGAGACAGAGATAGGAGACCCATTTAGAACGATCACCCTCTGAGGAAGGAGCAACAAATTAAGCTTTGAAACGCGTAAGGGATTTATTTTACATTATTGCACTAGTCAAGGATCGCTACTTTGACTATACCGGTACTCTTTACTACTCATACATACTATTGTTTGCTTGTATGAAAATTATTTGCTATCTGGCTTTGAAACAAACGGACACTACCGGATCTGTTACTTTGCAAGATCCTGTTTTTTAAAGAAAATAACATCCACAGCTTATATCCACAAAGTGGAATACTACAAGTTATTATTGAGTGTCTGTGACATACCTCATATGTTTGAGGATTGAACATGTGAGTGGCCATTTGTCTTTTTTATACAATTGTTTTTGCTTTAAATAAAACAATTTTACGCTATGTATCTCTCTTCTGCCTTTATTTCTGCATAATACTGCGGGGAACTTGGAGACTCTCCATCCACAGCAAACGGAATCCATACTCTAAGAGGAGAAGGCAAGATAAAGAACACAGATTCCATACTCTGAGAGGAGAAGAAATAGATACAGAACACAGAATCCATACTCTGAGAGGAGAAGACAAAAGACAGACGGCCTGGCATCCACCTACACCTTTTCCGGAAGTTTCCCACTTACAAGAGGCGGCAACTTACCTCATACGATTGAGGTTGGTTCTAGTAAGTGCAATACCTACTGGATAAAGTGTGATAAGCATTTTCCACTTGCAACATCTCCTTTTTATATATATATATTTTTTAATTGTGGCTGGACTTGTTACTTTTACTTTTATTGTGTTTTTACCTGTACGCAGTAACACATGCCTGGAATATATGTGAAAACATAGAATTGAGTGTACCTATCACAACTGACAACCAGCATTATACCTTATCCTACTATTCACTCAATATATCCTATTGATAATTCTTAAATAAAGGATACACATATTTGTATACTAATATACACAGGGAATGTGGGAATAGATCTCTATAGAGGCGCTTTTCTCAAAACCCACTACACCCCATTTTTCTATTGGGGGGATATCCTAGGACATCCTCCCTTTACCTGAGACTCACGGCTGCCACTACTGAATCCCCATTCCACCCTATTATTATATATATATAACATCTGTTTAAGACTAAAACGAACATATTTCCCTATGTGAAGAACA
This sequence comes from Bombina bombina, assembly GCF_027579735.1. NCBI lineage: Eukaryota > Metazoa > Chordata > Amphibia > Anura > Bombinatoridae > Bombina > Bombina bombina. The sequence continues at coordinate 386,544,719 of NC_069499.1, forward strand.
TTGGAGGATGAAATATTTACAGTAAATACATAGTTAAAACCATTATTAAATTTGAATATTGCATAAATATGCAATGTGTACCAATGCACTTATATGTATGTGTGTGTACTTATGTATTTATGTGTTTATATATGTCTGTAAATACACATATATGAATACATATGTACATACTTATACAGTTAACTAAAGCGCTGAAGTCACACTATCCTGATGCGCGTTAAATTCAAGTGTGCTCAAGTGATCACGTTTTCTTTCAACCTGTATTATGCACCCTTCTTCCGAAGAGTGCAAAGAGCCACGATAAACCCCTTTTCGCTTGCATGCAACAGTCGCGTGCCACTCATAATCAACCTTTTAATTGAAAGCAAAAAAGCAGCTATGTCCCAGGCAAACTACTGAAGTGAATGCTGTGACATCAAAAGTCCTTTTGCAAAATGGGAACTAAATTTATTTTTGACAGTTTTTTGACACATACTGGAAGTGTAATGCCAAAAGAAAGAATTGTTGTTTAAAAGAAAAAATTGTATTGTATTTCCAAAAAACAAAAGTGTAATTCCAAAAAAGAAGACTACACTTCCAAAAAACAAAATTGAAAATTTAGAATTGGTTTTGTATGTCACAATTTATGTAAAATGATAAAGCATCACACAAGCTTTCCTTTTTGACAGCAATTTAAAAATAATAATTTTAATTTCCAAAAAGAAACATTGCATATGGAAATTTAGAATAGGTTTTGTATGTCACAATTTATGTACAGTGATAAAGAATCACACACGCTTGTCCATTATTCCATAGAAGTCATGCAACATTTTTAGAGAGTGTAGGGTGGCAGCAGCAGTAGGAATCTAGTCTCAGTAATTGGGAACTGAGACTCTCTGATCCCTTCTACTGGCAGTGGGTGAAGGAAAGGATATGTGTTACAGCACCCAGAGTGTAGTGTGTAGAACTCAAGGAGTAGAGGAAGTCAGACAGCATTTTAAGAGAGTGTAGGGTGGCAGCAGCAGCAGCAGGAAGACAGTCTCAGTAATTGGCGCTGAGATCTGGTCCCTCATCCTGGTGGTGGGTGAAGGATTTAATGAAATGTCACCTAGATTAGTTTTGCGCTATAGAGGGTATTTAACAAATGCAACAAAAGTTGCGTTATTTCACCCTCCATAGTGCTAACATTACAAGTTTTTGAAAAGCCGGCTTATGCGTGCGATATGGTTGCATTGAGCTCCATACCGCACAAAATACAAGCACTGCTTTGACGTGTTCATGCACACTTTCCCCATAGACATCAATGGGGAGAGAGTATTAGAAAAAAAACTAACACCTGCGATTGCGGAATGAAAAGCTCCGTAACGCAGCCCCATTGATGTCTATGGGGGAATTTTTTTTTTACGTTTAAACCTAACATTTTAACATAAACCCCAAGTCTAAACACCCCTAATCTGCCGCCACGACATCACCTACATAATGTTAACCCCTAATCTGCTGCAACGGATATCCCTGCAACCGAAATAAATCCATTAACCCCTAATCTGCTGCTCCCTATATCGCCGCCACTATACCAAAGTTATTAACCCCTATTCCCCCGCACCCCATCGCCCACACTATAATAAAGATATTAACCCCTATTCCGCTGCTCCCAGACATCGCTGCCACTAAATAAAGTTATTAACCCTTAAACCTCTGGCCTCCCACATCACTGCCACTAAATAAACCTATTAACCCTAAACCGCCAGCCCCCCTCATTGCAACAACCTAAATTAAACTATTAACCCCTAAACCTAACCCTAAACCTAACCATAACCCTAAACCTAACCCTAAACCTAACACCCCCTAACTTTAACATGATTAAAATAGAGCTAAATTAAAGTTACAATTATTAACTAAATAATACCTATTTAAAACTAAATACATACTTACCTGTGAAATAAAACCTAAGCTTGTTACAATATAACTAATAGTTATATTGTAGCTAGCTTATGTTTTATTTTTATTTCACAGGTAAGGTTGTATTTATTTTAACTAGGTAGACTAGTTAGTAAATAGTTATTAACTATTTACTAAGTACCTAGTTAAAATAAATACAAACTTACCTGTGAAATAAAACCTAAGCTGCCTTAAACTAAAACCTAACATTATAAAATAAAAAACCTACCATTACAAAAAATAAAAAGCACTAAAATTACAAAAAAATAAAAAAACTACCATTACAAAAAATAACAAATTAAATTATCCAAAACAATAAAAATTATTCATATTCTAATACCCTGTTTTAAAAAAAAAAACACCCCAAGATAAAAAACCCTAATCTATAATAAACTACAAAGGGCCCTTAAAAGAGCCTTTTGTAGCCCTTAAAAGGGCCTTTTGTAGGGCATTGCCCTAAAGAAATCAGCTCTTTTTCTACAAAAGAAAAACAAACACCCCCTAACAGTATACAAACCCCTACCTCCCAAACCCACAAAATAAAAATAAAGTAAAACCTAATCTACCCATTGCCCTGGGCATTCGTATGGGCATTGCCCTTAAAAGGGCATTCAGCTCTTTTGCTGCCCATTAAAAATTAAAAATCTCTATTCTAAAAAAAAAAAACACCCCAAAACGATTTTTTTTTCACAAAATAACAAACGAATGATCAAAAATAATAAAAATGATTCCTATTCTAATACCCATTTAAAAAAGAAACCACCCAGAAATAAAAAACATAATCTATAATAAACTACTAATAGCCCTTAAAAGGGCCTTTTGTAGGTCATTGCCCTAAAGAAATCAGCTCTTTTGCTCACAAATAAATACAAAGACCCACTAACATTACAAACCCCCACCCCCCAAACCCATAAAAAAAACAACTATCTAAAAAAAAATAATCTACCCATAGTCCTGAAAAGGGCATTTGTATTGGGCTTTGCCCTGAAAAGGGCATTCAGCTTTTTTAGTGCCCTTAAAAGGGCATTCAGCTCTTTTAAGAGTGCCCACCCTAATCTAAAAACAAACCACCCCAAAAAACCTTAAAAAAAACTAACTCTAACCCCTCTTTAGGTACTCACAGTTGTTGAAGTCCCGCTTGAACGATCTTCATCCCGGTGGCTCCATCTTCATTCAGACGGCATCTTCATCCAGGCAGCTCCATCTTCATCCATCGCGGGACCGGCATCTTCTTCATCCCTGTGGAGGCGGAGATGTGCGGAGGCGGGGGTCCAGGCTGAAGTCCCAGAGGAGGTCCAGGCAGAGTTCCAGACAGAGGTTCATTGATCCGACATGGAGGTCCTCTTCATGCGATCATCCGCCGCTTACTGAGGATTGAAATGTAAGGTACCCCTTTTATACTGGGGGTACCATTGCATTCCTATTGGCTGAAAATATGAATCAGCCAATAGGAATTAGGGCTGCTAAAATCCTATTGGCTGTTCAAATCAGCCAATAGGATTGAAGCAGCACTCATTCTGTTGGCAATGCCCATACAAATGCCCTTTTCAGGGCAATTGGTAGATTAGATTTTACCTTATTTTTATTTTGTGGGTTTGGGGGGTGGGGGTTGTATACTGTTAGGGGGTGTATGTTTTTCTTTTGTAGAAAAAGAGCTGATTTCTTTAGGGCAATGCCCTATAAATGGCCCTTTTAAGGGCCCTTGGTAGTTTATTATAAATTAGTTTTTTTTTATTTTGGGGTGGGTTTTAGAATAGGAATAATTTTTATTGTTTTGGATCATTTCGTTTGTTATATTTTTTAATGGTAGGTTTTTTATTTTGTAATGTTAGGTTTTTGTGTAAGGCAGCTTAGGTTTTATTTCACAGGTAAGTTTGTTTTTATTTTAACTAGGTAGTTAGTAAATAGTTAATAACTATTTACTAACTAGTCTACTTAGTTAAAATAAATACAAACTTACCTGTGAAATAAAAATAAAACCTAAGCTAGCTACAATATAACTATTAGTTATATTGTAGCTAGCTTGGGTTTTATTTCACAGGTAAAAGTTAATAATTGTAACTTTAATTTAGGTCTATTTAATTATGTTAAAGTTAAGGGGTGTTAGGTTTGGGGTTAGGGTTAGGTTTATTGTTACGGTCGCGTTAGGTTTAGGGTTAGGTGTTAATAGTTTAATTTAGGTTGTCGCGATGTGGAGGGCTGGCAGTTTAGGGGTTAATATATTTATTTAGTGGTAGTGATGTGGGAGGTTAGAGGTTTAGGGGTTAATAACTTTATTTAGTGGCGGCGATGTTGGGGAGCGGCAGAATAGGGGTTAATATATTTATTATAGTGTGGGCAATGTTGGGGTGCGGGGGAATAGGGGTTAATAACTTTAGTATAGTGGCGACGATGTCAGGGAGCTGTGTAATAGGGGTTAATAAATGTTATTAGTGGCGGCAATGTCGGGAGCGACAGATTAGGGGTTAATAAATTTAATATAGTGTTTGCGATGCAGGAGAGCCTCGGTTTAGGGGTTAATAGGTAGTTTATGGGTGTTAGTGTACTTTGTAACACTTTAGTTATGAGTTTTATGTAACAGTTTTGTTGCGTAAAACTCATAACTACATGCCTTGGATGGTGGTATGGATCGTGTCTGTATAGGCTGTAACGCAAGCTTTTTAGCCTTACTGCAAAACTTGCAAATTTTTTTGAGTGAGGGACTGACGTTGCGCTACAGGCTAAAAGGCTTGCGGTGCAGCTATACCGACAAGACTTGGAATGGCTGTGTTGCTGTTTTAACGCTGAAATTACAATTTTTTCAGTGTTAAAACATGAACAAAAAACTCATGGTGTGAAAGGAGGCAGCTTGTTGACAAAGGAGCAAAACAGTACTATATCAAAGTCTCAGTAATTGTCACTGAGACCTTGGTTCCTTCACTCTAGCGGTGGGCAAAGGATTGAATTGAATATGTTTTTGTTAAACTGTGTGGAAGGAGGCAGATTGTTGACACAGGAGCAGAACAGCACTATCAAAGTCTTCGTAATTGGCGCTGAGATCATGGATCCTTCACCCTAGTGGTGGGCAAAAGATTGAATTGAATATGTTTCTTAAACAGACACAGACAGTCACAACAAGAGTGTAGACTAATCTAGTAGATTCAACAAATGCATGGTGTGGAAAGAGGCAGCTTATGGACTCAGGAGCAGAACAGCACTATATCAAAGTTTCAGTAAATAGTGCTGAGACCTTGGGTCCTTCACCCTGGCAGTGGGCGTAGGATATTGTACCATATAACACACAACTCAAGAAGACCCAAGCAAGCAATGTGAAAACTTTAAAGAAAGACAGCACAGCTCAAGATTCGGATCCGTTCATCCGTTGTACAAGTGTGGTGAAGGGTAAGCACTGGAATGAGGCAACTACGGGTAATCAGGTAGCCCAAACCTGTTAGGTGTGGTGCACATCCAATGGTTGAGCAAACCAAAAGTACAAAAATAAAAAGAAGCTGCAACACTCAAGTGGCTCATTAGTAAAAATGACAGCTTTATTCAAAAATTCCTTAAAAAACACACAAGCATCTGGAGGAAAGGAGATTTAACCCTTACGGGTTTCATGCCCTGTGGCACTTAGTCATAGGATCCTAGCAGCCTTTGACAGCTCTTCCTTCACTATTGCACCACAGGAATGGTAAAGTGAAGGTATTACCTTCCTGCTAAATGTGGTTCGAGAGAAGCACATGGTATAGTGGGTTCAGGACCTCTTACATCTGCTTGAAGGGCTCTCCTTCAATCATTAAAAATGTAGCACCTCCATTAGCAATAAACTGTCCAATAAGACGTGTTACCTTATTGGAATGCTGTTTGGACATCCCCTAGAATGGAAACCACCAAACTGCTCAAAAGTGGGCTGTTGCTGCTGCCAACGACGACTGTCCTGATCTGCCATTTTCTCTGACCCTGCTTTTGGATGGACAGATGAGGTTGAAGCTTGTCTATCCTGGCTGTTGGTATCGCTACTACTGGAGGTTGATGCCAGTCTTGGGGTGCTGCAGCTTTCTGTGGCAGTGCTGCTCCTTCTCTGCTAACCAAAAAGAATAATAAATGCCTCTTTCAGGCTGATGTTCCTTACACGTCGCTCCGTATCTGTTGCCTCTCTCTGCCAGTCCCTTCACTGACTTCCTCTAACCTCCAGAATAAAACATAACATCCTAACTATAATTTTTAAAGCTCTCAATAACACTGCTCCACCCTATATCTCCGACCTAGTTTCCAGATACTCGCCATCCCATTCCCTTCGCACTGCTCATGACCTCCTTCTCTCCTCCTCTCTTGATACCTCCTCACATTCCCGTCTACAAGACTTCTCCAGACTGGCCTAGCTGCTTTGTAGATCACTTTTATGAGAGATGATTTACAACAGTGAAACTCTTGACAGGGCCCTTTATCCCTTTGTCTCTCATAACTGCCACCTTGCATATTAGACCCATGTATTTAGTGCTGCGGAACCTGTTGGCACTCTACAAATAACTAATAATAATAATAATAATAATAATAATAATAATAATAATAAATGCACTTGCTCACATATCAGTTTTGACTTTAACATACTGGAAAGTAGACATGTGCGCGATCGAAACATTTGGTTTGCTTCGTTTCGTTTTGATTTGGGCCGTAAAAAAATTTGGTTCGAGACATTCGTAATAATTTGGTATGTGTCGGTAGTTTGGTTTAGGAATTTATTCGTGTCATTCCGAATTTTGAAATTCGGATGCATTCGAAACCGTTACCGAATTATTTTTATTGTCGGACCGAATCTTTATTATGGATGGATAATTATTTCTAGCTAATGTTGTTGAAAAAAAATTATGTTAAACCACCGCTGCCACCCATGTGCCACTAAATAAAGCTATTAACCCCTAAATCGCCATTCCCCCACATCACTAACACTACTTTAACCTATTAACCCCTAAACCGCACACACCCACATCGCCAACACTAACTAAACCTATTAACCCTTAAACCGCCGTTCCGAAACATTGCTGACACGAACTAAACCTATTAACCCCTAAACCGCACCCCCACATCGCTGACACGAACTAAACCTATTAACCACTAAACCGCACGCACCCCCACTTCGCCAACACTAACTAAACCTATTAATCCCTAAACCGCCGTTCCAAAACATCACCGTCACTAAATAAAGCTATTAACCCCTAAATCGCACCCCCCACATTTTCAACACTAACTAAACCTATTAACTCCTAAACCGCCGTATCGAAACATGGCCAACACGAACTAAACCTATTAACCCCTAAACCGCACCCCCCCACATCGCCAAAACTAACTAAACCTATTAACCCCTAAACTGCCATTCTATTAACCCCTAAACTGCCATTCACAAACATCGCCAATACTAACTTAACCTATTAACCCCTAAACTGCTGGCCCCCACATTGCAACAACCTAAATTAAACTATATTAACCACTAAACGTAAAACCCCCTAACCCAAAACCTAACACTCCCTAACTTTAACCTAATTAAAATATAACTAAATTAAAGTTACAATTATTAACTAACAATACCTATTTAAATCTAAATACAAAGTAGCTTACCTATATTAACCCCTAAACCTAACCCTAAACCTAACTTTAACATAATTAATTTAAAATATAACTAAATTAAAGTTACAATTATTAACTAAATAATACCCGAATTATCCAATAGAATGAGAGCTGCTTAAATCCTATTGGCTGATTTGAACAGCCAATAGGATTTTAGCAGCCCTAATTCCTATTGGCTGATTCCAATTTTTCAGCCAATAGGAATGCATTGGTACCCCCAGTATAAAAAGGGTACCTTGCATTTCAATCTTCAGTGTGCGGCGGACAATCGCATGAAGAGGACCACCACATCAGATCGATGGACCTCCGTCTGGACCTCCACCTTGGACCTTCGCCTGGACCTCTGCCTTGGACCTTCGCCTGGATCTCCGTGCATCACCGCTCCACCTCCTCAGGGATGAAGAAGATGCCGGTCCCACGATGGATGAAGATGGAGCCGCCTGGATGAAGATGGAACCACCAGGGTGAAGATCGTTCAAGCGAGACTTCAACAACAGTGAGTACCTAAAGAGGGGTTAGTGTTAGTTTTTTTAAGTTTTTTTTTTTTTAAATTAGGGTTTGGGCAGCAAAAGAGCTAAATGTATTGTAGCTACCATAGGTTTTATTTCACAGGTAAGTATTTAGTTTTAAATAGGAATTATTTAGTTAATAATTATAACTTTAATTTAGTTATATTTTAATTATGTTAAAGTTAGGGGGTGTTAGGTTCAGGGTTAGGGTTAGGTTTAGGTTTAGGGTTAGGGTTAGGGGCTGTTAGGTTTAGGGGTTAATATAGGTAAGTTACTTTGTATTTAGATTTAAATAGGTATTAGTTAATAATTGTAACTTTAATTTAGTTATATTTTAATTATGTTAAAGTTAGGGGGTGTTAGGTTTAGGGTTAGGGTTAGGTTTAGGGTTAGGGGTGTTTAGGTTTAGTTTTTGTCGGCGATCTTTTGGGATGGTGGTTTAGGGGTTAATAGGTTTAGTTAGTTTCAGCGATGTCGGGGAATGGTGGTTTAGTTAGGGTTATAACTTTAATATAGACTTAGAGTTAGTGTCGGCCGGGAACTGTGGTTTAGGAAGGAACAATGAAAAATTCTGGAGATGAATAATAGATCTGAAAATTCAGAAACATATTTATTCATTTTCTGAATTTTTCTGAATTTTTCAGGATGTGCAGATTCATTAATCCGGATGCATCCGAATTGCCGAATCGGCCAAAATTTGTCCGAATTCATCCAAAATGAATCGCACATGTCTACTGCAAAGCCAGAGAAAAAACAACCCAATAACTGGCTTTTCTAAAGTATTGGAATGACCTTGAATGTAAAAAAAAAATGCATAAACAATCAATTTTATAACTTTGAAAAGCCACATTAAGTTAAAAAAAATGTTCCTATACCATGATTATGGCTATGGTGCATTCAGCTGTTAATTTGTCAACATATTTGATGTTAGTATTAAATGTACAAGCTGTAATGACTAAACCAGTGGCAAATATACCAGATTATTGCACTTCTGAGTCAAATTAAAGGATTACTAACGGCTAGATTACAAGTTTTGCGTTAAGCTGAAAAAGTAGCGTTAACAGGTCCTAACGCTGCTTTTTCACTACCACTGCTATTACGAGTCTTGCAGGTTTAGGGGCACCACACACTTCTTTGGCCTTACCGCAAAACGACTTAAGAAAACTTTGTAAACCCTTTTTTCTATGGGACTTCCATAGCGCCAGTATTACGATTCTGTCCTGGGAGGCCAAAAAGTGAGTGGTACACCCTCTACCTCCAAGATTCCTAACGCATTCTAAAGTCAGTAGTTATGAGTTTTACACTACAACTCATAACTAAAGTGCTAAAAAGTACACTAACACTCATAAACTACCTATTAACCCCTAAACTGAGGCACTCCCGCATCGCATATAATTATTAACCCCTAATCTGCCGCTCTGGACATTGCCGCCACTATAATAAACATATTAACCCCTAAAGCGCCGCACTCCCGCCTTGCAAACACTAGTTAAATATTATTAACCCCTAATCTGCCGCCCCTAACATCGCCACCACCTACATTATATATATTAACCCCTAATCTTCCGCCCTCAATGTTGCCGCCACTATATTAAATTTATTAACCCCTAAACCTAAGTCTAACCCTAACCCTAACACCCCCTAATTGAAATTTAATTTAAATAAATCTAAATAAAATTACTATCATTAACTACATTATTCCTATTTAAAACTAAATACTTACCTATAAAATAAACCCTAAGATAGCTACAATATAACTAATAGTTACATTATATCTAGCTTAGGGTTTATTTTTATTTTACAGGCAAGTTTGTATTTATTTTAACTAGGTAGAATAGTTATTAAATAGTTATTAACTATTTAATAACTACCTAGCTAAAATAAAGACAAATTTAGCTGTAAAATAAAACCTAACCTATGTTACACTAACACCTAACACTACACTACAATTAAATAAATTAACTAAATTAAATACAATTAAATAAATTAAATTAGCTAAATCACAAAAAAACCCCACTAAATTACAAAAAATAAAAAACTAATTACAGATCTTTAAACTAATTTATTAGGGGTTTGGGCTGCAAAAGAGCTAAATGCCCTTTTAAGGGCAATGCCCATCCAAATGCCCTTTTCAGGGCAATTAAGAGCTTAGGTTTTTTTAGTTAGCTTTTTATTTGGGGGGTTGGTTGTGTGGGTGGTGGGTTTTACTGTTGGGGGGGTTGTTTGTATTTTTTTTTACAGGTAAAAGAGATGATTACTTTGGGGCAATGCCCCGCAAAAGGCTCCTTTAAGGGCTATTGATAGTTTAGGCTAGGTTTTTTTTTTTATTTTGGGGGGGGCTTTTTTCTATTTTGATAGGGCTATTAGATTTAGGTGTAATTAGTTTAAAGATCTGTAATTTGTTTTTTATTTTCTGTAATTTAGTGTTTGTTTGTTTTTATGATTTAGCTAATTTAATTTAATTTATTTATTTAATTGTATTTAATTTGTAGTGTAGTGTTAGGTGTTAGTGTAACATAGGTTAGGTTTTATTTTACAGGTAAATTTGTCTTTATTTTAGCTAGGTAGTTATTATATAGTTAATAACTATTAACTATTCTACCCAGTTAAAATAAATACAAACTTGCCGTAAAACAAAAATAAACCCTAAGCTAGATACAATGTAACTATTAGTTATATTGTAGCTAGCTTAGGGTTTATTTTATAGGTAAGTATTTAGTTTTAAATAGGAATCATTTAGTTAATGATAGTAATTTTATTTAGATTTATTTTAATTATATTTAAGTTAGGGGGTGTTAGGGTTAGACTTAGATTTAGGGGTTTAAACATTTTATATAGTGGCGTCGACGTTGGGGGTGGCAGATTAGGGGTTAATAAATATAATGTAGGTGACGGCGATGTTGAGGGCAGCAGATTAGGTGTTAATAAGTATAATGTAGGTGGCGGCGGTGTCCGGAGTGGCAGATTAGGGGTTAATAAATATAATGTAGGTGTCGGCGATGTCGGGGGCAGCAGATTAGGGGTTAATAAGTGTAAGATTAGGGGCGTTTAGTCTCGGGGTTCATGTTAGGGTGTTAGGTGTAAACATAACTTTTATTACCCCATAGAAATCAATGGGCCTGTGTTACTGAGTATTACGCTGCTTTTTGCAGGTGTCAGACTTTTTCTCAGTCTGGCTCTCCCCATTGATGTCTATGGGGAAATCGTGCACGAGCACGTACGACCAGCTCACCGCTGACTTAAGCAGCGCTGGTATTGAAGTGCGGTATGGAGCAAAATTTTGCTCAACGCTCACTTCTTGCCTTTTAACGCTGGGTTTGTAAAAATATGTGATACCAGCGCTGCAGGTAAGTGAGTGGTGAGAGAAAACTGCTCATTAGCACCGCATAGCTCCTAACGCAGAACTCGTAATCTGGCCAATAGTTTTCTCTTTTGGTAACTTAAGTCCTAAAGTGTCACATGTGAATATTTTTATTTTGCAAACACAACTGTATCTGTTAATTGTATAAACAGACTGAGTAAAAAAAATTAAACAGATGCAGCAGATGTGACATTAAGCACCTGCTTCTGTTTACATATTTAATTTAGAGCTGTACAGTTGCTGCATTAATATATTAAGGTGTTACAAATGTACCGTATGTTATTTGCCTGTGGTGTAAATATTAACATTGTTTAAATACCTTTATTTTTCATATATCAACTATCAATATATCTGCATACCAAAAAGTAAACACTTTAAGTATGCATGGTATTTACATTATGCTGATGATGAAACAATATTTACAAAAGAAGACTTTATAAAATACAATGAATTTAATGTCAGTGTTCTGTATTTTGTAAAATGCATATTGCAGTATTATTAAAATATAAATTGTCTCAAGAATTATCTTTATAATAACATAGTAATATAACATCTGAGGGTTGTTAGGCTAATTATGAAGTTTATATAGTATTTAAGATAACTAGTTAAGTTATTTAGCAAATACTTTTTGATAGGAAACAAATCTACTTATAGTTGAAATATATGTGCTCATTTTTAGAATATTTTTTATTAACACAGTTTATGTAAATTAATAATTATGTATTAAATCAGTGTTTGATACTAGGCAAAGTGTGGATCTTTAAAATACCATATCGTTTTCCAAAAACTGAAACATTTGAATTGTTTGTTGCTTATAAATGTGGTTATTTAAAATTTAAATTTAAATTTTATAAATGACACTTTTGAAAACACAATGTATTTGAAATGTTCTAAAAGAACATCCTCAAAACTTTTTATTAAATATTTATCATAGTTTACATTTATGGGTTAGACTATAAAAAGGATTAACTAGCTTTGCTCGCTGGTTTTAATGGCCATCAAACTCTTTGTTTTTTTACAACGTCACATTAAAAAAGAGTAAAAGATGTAAGCTAACAAACATAGGATTACAAGTGGTGCATAACTGCTGCGCATGAGCAATATTGGGTTTTTGCATGTGACAGAAATAGCATATTAAAAGTTGAAATGAATGCGATTGTGAGAGCACAATTGCATTTTACGCTCATCTGGGTAACCTGACTAAAAACCTTGCGTAAAGGGTAGTGGTGAAAAAAAAAAGTGCACTAAACACAACATAAATACATAGAAAATTAAAGTTACACTCATATAAATACTATCTGATAAAAATTGGTCATATAAATGTGTGTCTTAGAGCACTAATGTGTGTCTTAGAGCACTAATGTGTGTCTTAGAACACTAATGTGTGTCTTAGAGCACTAATGTGTGTCTTAGAGCACTAATGTGTGTCTTAGAGCACTAATGTGTGTCTTAGAGCACTAATGTGTGTCTTAGTGTGTCTTAGAGCACTAATGTGTGTCTTAGAGCACTAGTGTCCTATTCAGAAAATGCATATTCAGTATATCTTCCTTAAATTTAACACTAAATATGGTCTCAATGTACAGTTTAGTTAGCACCAAAATAGACTGGTTCATTTAGTTCAATTACCATCTAAAAGATAATTGTTTCTAAAACTTCAATTTGAATGAAAATGTTAGTTAGAAATGTCCTTATGACTGTGGACAAAAATAGCCATGAAATTTGTTTTCTAAAATATCTAAACTAAGTTTATGGATGAATATGTAGGGTGTGTAATGCATTTAGTTCTTGTAAAATATGACACACTTAAAGGGACAAAAAATGTTTTACCACAACTTTCCAGGTTACTTCTTTTATCTAATTTTCTTCATTTTCTTGTTATCTTGTATTGAAAAGCAAAAAAGGTAAGTCCAGGAGTGTGCATATGCCTGCCATAATGTATGGCAGCAGCTTTACAACAATGCTGTATTTTAGCAAGAGCACTAGATGGCAGCACTATTTCCTGTCATGTAGTGCTCAAGACATTTGCACTCCTACTTATCTAGATATCTCTTCAACAAATAATAACATGAGAACTAAGCAAATTTGATAATTGAAGTAAATTTGAAACTTTTTGAAAATTGTATTCTCTATTTGAATCTTGAAAGAAACATGTTGGGTTTCATATCCCTTTAAGTGGAAAAAAATATGCAAACCTCACTTGAATGTAATAGAATATGAGCATTAAAAAGCCATGTTTACTATCAGGGCTGGACTAGACCATTTGCTTAATGGATTTTATTGAGGTTTTAAAGAGCTATTGCATTGCATAATTTACATATTTTTATTAGTGTGTTTTTCTCATATGATCATCTTAAATGTAAACACTTGCACAGAATATGTGTTGCAAATATCATAAAACCTACTAAAGGTGCAACATACCTCATGTTCAAATTTAAGATCTGTGATCCCATATGTTTTGGCAATGAGAAAATAAAAAAAATGTATTCACAAATAATATATATAGGCTTTTTCAAAAAGAAAATATCTGCTTATTAGCATCCTAAACAATTCATAGGTCACCCTATTTGCAATAAAATGTGTTAACAACATCTGAAATGTGACTACTGAGTACAAGAGAGGTAATTAGATTTGCTGCTATTAACAAGTGCATAAAATATACATATTTCTATTATTAAATAGATTGCATGCAAAGCAATTTGTTTATTAAAAATGCCCATTCACTGCATGTATTGTATTATAAGAAAAAATGTAAATAAAGATCTATATATATTTTTTCTATAATGTTTATTATTTACTGTCATCTCTCCTACTATAATTATTGAATTGTGAGAACCGTATGAAGTTAAACTACCATGAACTGCTAACCCAATTACACACATTGTACACCCACACCATAAAAATCTAGATACTAAGGAGTTAGAAAAATAATTCAGTATAAAACACTATATATATATTTTGCTACCATGTGCATTTTTCTAACTTAGGAGTCAATTCCAATTCTTTACAAAAGCTTATCAAATGATTAATATAAAAAAATTCTCATAGACCTTAATGGTGAATTTTGTAAATAAATCCTTGATAAACTTTTCTAATTAATCAGAATCTACCCCTTAATCGCAAATAACTATTTTTTAGACATATGCAATTAGTTTCGGCTGAATTTCGTTTTCGGACGAATTTCGGCTGATTAGAAGATACGAATTATTAAAATTTCTGAATCTGCACCATAACTAAAATTCTGAAAATTAATAAATCAGTTTCCGAATTTTCGGATCCATTCTTTATTCGTATTCGGAATTTTTCATTGTTCTAATCTAAACTGCAGTTCCCCGACATTGCCACCACTAACAAAAACACTAAATAAAGCTATAAACCCCTAAACCTCCGTTCCCCGACATCGCCGACACTAACTAAACTTATTAACCTCTAAACCACAGTTCTCACACTTTGCAGACACTAACTAAACCTATTAACCTCTAAACCGCCATTCCCTCATATCACAGACACTAACTAAACCTATTAAACTCTAAACCACCGTACATCCACATTGTCAACACTAACGAAAACACTAAATAAACATATTAACCCCTAAACCGCCATACACCCACATCGCCAACACTAACTTAAACACTAACTAAACCTATTAACCTCTAAACCGCTGCCCCCCACATGGCAACTACCTGATTTAAACTATATTAACCCCTAAACTTAACACCCCCTAACTTTAATATAATTAAAATAGACCTAAATTTAAGTTACAATGATTAACTATTTAAAAATAAATACAAACTTACCTGTGAAATAAAAATAAAACCTTAACTTAAACTAAAAAAAACTGATTCATAGAAAACTGATTTAATCCAACATAAAAACTTAAAAACAAAAATAAGACTAAAAATAAAAATAAAAGTATAGCGAGAAGCAATATATAAAAGAACAATAAATATTAATCTGAGCTCAGATGTACATAATGGACCTCACAGGGCCCTAAAAACCAAATAAGGATATGTGGAGGGGACATCCCAAGAAAAAGAAAACAGCAAATGTCACAGAGTGAAATGAGAACAAATTGTCCCAAATGAAAGTCTGATGTAAAAACAATCCAGGAATAGGAGATGCTTAAAAGAGGCTTCAGGTCCAGAGCTAACTAGGGGCATTTAGGAATACCTGTAAAAAGAAAAAACAAATGGATGCACAAAAATTAAAAGTTATAGCTGGGCTAAAAGAAAAAGTGCTCACCATATGTAAGTAGAAACTCGGGCTGGTTTGTCACAGAGTCGACGTGTTTCGGCCTTCTAAGAGGCATTTATCAACACAATACCAGCTTTGTATAATGTTTAGTTATTTAAAGGCTTTTTTAAGAAAAGAGGGGTGTAGCAAATTTTGGCACAAAAAAATTGTAAACAGGATCTCACCGAAACCTAAAGAAGTACTTCCGGGTTAGACCGTAAAGTGTATTGGGCACTTAGTGTATTGCTAACTGTGGAAATCATAGGGTGGTTTCAAAGTGCAAGGTCATGTGACTTATGACTCAATTTAGACAGCGTTTTATATCACCATCTTGAATAAGGGCAAGAGTAAATTATTGAGGGCAAGAGTGAATTAAAAAGTGAATTTTCAAACATGAGTGAAATGATGATTACATATTTTCATTCAATAAAGCTATATTTTGTATAGCTTTATAGTAATTATACTGTATGTTATATGTGTTGTAATGCAGAGTTGGCTTAGCATATCACACATAATAATTTGGTACAAAATATCATGTGGCTTGTGATATACTCAAAATGGAGTGTCTTATCACCATTTTGATTAAGGGCAAAGGTGAAAAGGGAGTGGTCAGTATGTGTATTCTTTGAGTAAAAGATAACTAAATTGTTACATAATATAGATTTAGAAACATTAAGTGATGATAACAATAATCTATAATCAGTTGCATAGGATATGGAATAGCATCAATATTTTTACGTAAAGAGAAGCAGCGTTTCATATCGCCATCTTAATTGAGGGCAAGAGTAAATTATTAAGGGCAAAAGTGAATTATTAAGTGATAGTCATTTTTTGCTCTCTCTTCCCACTCTTTTGCTTTCTCCATCCCTCTTTTGCTCTCTCCCAACTCTTTTGCTCTCTCTCTCTCCCCTCTCTTTTGCTCCCTCTCCCCCCCTCTTTTGCTCTCTCTCTCCCTCTCTTTTGCTCTCCCCTCCTCTCTTTTGCTCTCTCTCCCCTCTTTTGCTCTCTCTTCCCTCTCTTTCCCCCCTCTCTTTTGCTCTTTTGGTCTCTCTCTCTCCCCCTCCTCTCTACCCTCTGTTTTGCTCTCCCCTCTGTTTTTCTCTCTCACTTGACCATGCCGCTGCCATCACAGCTGCTCCCATCAGCCACGCCCTTTCACATGCGCTTCTGCCAGGCCACACCCCTTGTCACTCCAGCCGGCCACTTCCCCATCATGGCACGCCTGACCACGTCCCCATCATGGCACCCCCAGTCACGCCCCATCATGGCACGCCCGGTCACTCCCCCACCAGGCAGCTTCCACAGTGCGCACTCCTCTGCTGCTCAAGGCCAGGTATATTTGTCCTCGTGCAGTCTCTACTACGCATGACTGCATCTGACAAAAATACCCAGCCTTTTATTATATAAGATTTTTTGGGGTGTTTTTTTATTAGATTAGGGCTTTTTTCTTTTAATGGGCTGAATGCCCTTTAAAGGGCAGTAAAAGAGCTGAATGCCCTTTTAAGGGCAATGACAACACAAATGCCCTTTTCGGGGCAATGGGTAGGCTAGGTTTTTTTTTAGTTAGTTTTTTTTTTGTGGGTTGAGGGGCTATTAGTTTATTATAGATTAGTTTTTTTTATTTTGGGGTGTTTTTTTTTTTTTTTTAAAACGCGGTATTAGAATAGGAATAATTTTTGTTATTTTGGATATTTTCGTTTGTTATTCTTTTTAATGCAAATTTTTTTATTTTTGGGGTGTTGTTTGGGGTGTTGTTTTGTTTTGTTAGATTAGGGCTTTTTTATTTGTAATGGGCTTTAAAAGCTGAATGCCCTTTTAAAGGCAATGCCCATGCAAATGCCCATTTCAGGGCAATAGGTAGATTAGTTTTTATTTTATTTTGGGGGTTTGGGGGTGGGGGTTTGTAATGTTATGGGGTGTTTGTTTTAATTTTTTTGCAAAAGAGCTATTAACTTTGGACAATGTCCTACAAATGGTCCTTTTAAGGGTACTTGGTAGTTTAATATAGATTAAGGTTTTTTTATTTTCGGGTGTTTTTTTTTTTTTTAAAAAACTGAGTATTAGAATAGGAATAATTTTATTATTTTGGATAATTTCGTGTGTTATTTTTTGAAATGGTAGTTTTTTTATTTTTTGTAATTGTAGTTTTCTTTTTTTTTGTAATGTTAGGTTTTTCATTTTTAGTAATGCTAGGTTGTATTAGTTTAAGTATAGGTTTTATTTTTATTTCACAGGTAAATTTGTATTTATTTTTAAATAGGTAGTTAGTTAATAATTGTAACTTTAATGTAGGTCTATTTTAATTATGTTAAAGTTAAGGGGTGTAAGGTTTAGGGGTTAATATAGTTTAATTTAGCTAATTGTGATGTGGGGGGGCGGCGGTTTAGAGGTTAATAGGTTTAGTTAGTGTTGGCGATGTGGGGTTACGATGGTTTAGAGGTTAATAGGTTTAGTTAGTGTTGGCGATGTGGGGGGTACGGCAGTTTAGGGGTTAATAGCTTTATTTAGTGCTGGAGATGTGGGTGATGGCGGTTTTAGATAATTTTGTTTCGGCAGTCGGGGGCAAATTAGTTATGTTAAGTTAAATAGTTTTTTCGGATCCATTCTTTATTCATATGCATTATTCTATTCTGAAGTTTAGAATAGAATAATGAATATGAATAAAGAATGGATCCGAAAAAACGAACGGATCCGAAAAAACTATTTAACTTAACATAACTAATTTGTCGAAACAATTTTTTTTTTTAAACTTAACTAAACTAATTTGCCGAAACAAAATTATTTATTTAAATAATGGAGACAACATTTTTAGCGTTGCACATGTCTAATATTTGTCAATAAGGCTGCAGCATTTTTGCAGGATTTAAATCTTACAGCCATCAAATGGTAATCACCAAGTGAATCACTTGTACCAGTATAAGGTAAATCTAAATAGCTGAAGGGTCTTTGGCTTTGTGAGGAGAGTGCAGCTGGGGGGTTTGTATTAGGGAGAGCTTGGAAGTGGGAAATGACTAAAAATTCTCATTATATAATGTGAAGTAGAAGTTCAAGGGGAATGATGCATCACAAACTTCACTGGTGCCGGCTGCCCTTAATTTGCATGGCACTACCTTTTATGTTTAATGTTTTTTAGCTAGGAAAAGGAGAGATTTAATGGAAAGAGAAAGTACTTTGTCATTATAGACATGAAAGGGTGTAAAAAAAAAAAAAACGTCCACACCTGGAAACTTTGATTAATACGTTTATCATCAGGTTGGTAAGCAACCTTAAATATTATGATAGAACCGTCCCTAATAAGGTGTAAAAGGGACGTTAATGCTTTAGGAAAATGGTTTGTGCACAGGAGGTATGTGATGTTATGATAAAAGCTTTATAGAATAAAGCTAATTGCAGCTAGATTGTTAAAGGGACATAATACCCAAATTCTAAATCACTTGAAATGTTGGCAAGAAAATGTCACATAACCATCTCTATGTAAAAAATTAAGATATTTTAGCACACAATTTGTTCAGCTCAGAAGAAGTGATATTTTCTTGTCAACTTTGTACAGCTGTGCTGCATCACTTTAATGTGCTTAAATATCTGGGCTAGATTACAAGTGGAGCAGCATTTTGCACTCCTGCTCGTGTGTAAACTTTCTAGAAGTAAGCTTTTTGCATGCGTGTGTATTACAAGTTGAAAGTAAAAAGTTTTTTGCAGGGACTTCCGGTGGGCGGGCTTAAGAATAGCAACTTTGGTACGAAGCTCCGTGCTGAGTGTAAACTACCTAAATGTTTTTATGTATGAACTGAAGCCCGAGCTTATCTGCCCCTGACAGTATACGTGTCTGGGCAATAAAGAGGCTGGATCAAGGCATCTTCCCCCACGGAGGCTCCAAATACAACGACCCTTTGGAGACAGACGACTATCCTCCTAGGGACGACGGTGGCCATCTTGGCTTGCGATCGGCAAGGTGTGCAGTGAAAAAAAAAAAGGGAAAAGAAGTGCGGAGCATTAACGGTGTAGTTACTTAATACTGCTGACCGGCAGAGAAGAATTGGAGTGAACTGTATCCACAGTCTGGAGGGGAATCTCTATCTTGACTGACCTCGGAGGAACAGTCGGGTGAGACCGCATGGCGTAGCATACACGCTGATATGCAAAGAAGCTTCTAGTGAGGGGAGCCGCATTAAAGTGTAAAAGGGCACAGCGAGCCTACCTTGAATTGCCCTGCACTCACAGGAGAAGGTGCTGCTGCAATAGAGGCTGCCGATTGTGAAGGGGTTGATTTTCGGCATATATTAAAGGGCCACTCTGCTGTCGCTACCTTACCTACAGGGAAACATCTCTCAACAGTTGCTAGTAAGACTTTGTTATTGCCTGACAGAGACACATCTTATTTTCTATACCCAGTAAGGTGGGGAGATCTACGTGACTGAGACTTATACATATAGGTGTCAACAAAGGGGCAACGCAAGAGACTTGAAGGGCCTCAAAAGTGGGGACTGAGACTTCAGTGAACCCCCGCAAGACCCTTATTACAGCAGGGGCATAACTTGGGACAGAAACACCTTGAAGCACCAAACGGATCTACCTGTGAACACAATTGCTATTGAATCTAATTTACTTAGCAAAGACAGACGAAAACCGGCTGCATAGAGACATGGTTGCAGCGCATTTTTTTTTGCTTACTATTGCAGAGACCTGCAGCTGCGCATCTAATAATTGACAAATTATACCTACTGTAAACCCTAAGGATTGCAGTGCACATTCAATACCGTATAGTTCCCTGCAAGACCCATGCTACTCATTGCAGGCTAAGGAAGCCTTGCAGCAGTGACTCTCTGGACACTTGATAAGAAGAGCATAAATTATTTGTTTGCAAATGCTGGTCTAACTAACCTTTACTTTTACAGGGTTGATGGGACTCTCTTGTTTGCTGGAAAGTAGCTCTCTTAACAATTTTTTCATTTACAGGGGGCTTTAGACAACAAAGTATAGATCTATTGGGGATTGTTATATGCAGGAAGAAATTACCTGGGGTTGTCTCTCCAGTTAGCTCTTTAATGTGATGTGAAACAGGGTGTTGGTGATAGAGATCTAACTAACTAACCTTTTATTTTGCAGGCTTAGCAATAGGTATTTGCAAACAGACTGTGGATCACAAGTGTGTTTATACCTTAGTTGATCACTGTATTTAATAGTGGTTAAGCTCCTTTGACCTACTACAAAGAGTGATATATATATATATATATGCTTCTCTATTAGTCTCCCAGCCTTAGGGAACACTGGTAGCAAGCAGGAAAGCTACTGTTGAAGTCAGATGAGATCTGTTTAAGCACTGTTTTAAAAGTAGGTGGTTTTAAAGTGTATAGAGAAATTTTTTATCCCAAATACCATGGCGAACCGAAATAAAAACACAGATCTCAGAAACAAAATGGGATCAGATATTGGTACTCAGGCCTCATCCCTTGACACATTACAGGAAAGCCACGCTTTAGATCCCCACCCCATAGTCAAACAAATATCAACCCTATTCCTACCGAAAATAGAAAACCTTCAGAAAGGGGTTGATACTCTTGCGGAAGAGGTCAAACAATTCTCGACTAGGGTGTCGGAGGTTGAGACCAGGGTCTCTGATTTGGAGGACACGCAAACTGTTAATTCCAGCAAAATAGTGGCATTAGAGAAACAAACTACCGTGCTTCAACAAAGGATAGATGATCTAGAAAATAGATCAAGGCGGAATAATGTTCGCCTCATAGGGCTTCCTGAATGTATAAAAGCGAATGATATTTTAAAATTTGTTGAAACCACTCTTCCTTTTCTATTAGAGATCTCTGTGGAGGCTTTGTTACATAGCGTAGAGAGAACGCATAGGGTAGGCCCAGAGAAGCCAGCCATTGATCGCAATGCACCAGCAAGGCCTGTGATGATAAAGTTTCTCCATTTCCAGACTAAAATGACTGTTCTAAGAGCATATAGGAAGATGGATGAGGTGTTTTATGATAACTCTAGGATTTTTTTGTTCCAAGACTACTCTGCAGATCTGGTGAAGAAGCGCAGGGAGTTCTCAGCACTATACTCTAGGTTGCACAGAGAGGGAAGGCAGGCCTATTTGCTTTACCCTGCTAAACTTAAAATAAATACTTCCAAAGGTCCTACATTTTTTGATTCTCCGCAGGCCGCACAAGAATTTCTGGATGTGGAGGACGGCTCCAGGAGCCCTGTTTCTGCTAGGTGGGGTTAATTGAATATCCTGTAATGGGAATATGATTCTTAAGGTTTAGATGTATTAATGGTTTATACAACCAGAAAAGAGATGTTACTTTATCCTGGAAGCAAACTTACTAACGCCTATGTCCAGGACATAGGCCTACTAGTATTGTTTTGGTTATTGTTTGTTGTTAAGCTAGGACGAGTTAGGTTCAAGAGTTGCGTCCTGATTGAATATACCACTCAGCTTCTTAAACATGTTAAAGAGCGAGAGAATTTGAAGTGGGAGAATTACAAGTTGATGATGAAAACTAAAAGAGTTGTTAACAGTTTGCCTTTGCTCTCCTCACTTTTGTCTCTAATGTTTTTCAAATGTAATGTTTTCAAAAGAAATGTCTATAGGGTGGGTATGTACCTCTAAGGAGGATGGGGATTACATATAAAGAGTGTCTTTGGGGGTATGTTCTGTGGGGAACATGTGTTGGAATACAGTTAAAGATGTTTAAGTTCATAACATGTTGTTTCTTGATGATGATTCTTGCAGGTTCTCCTATAACAGATATGAAGCTTGCACTTTCTGGAAAAGATGGTCTTGCATTGAGGCGGGTAGGAACTTTCCTTCAACTCCTTATTTTCCTACTTTTCCTCCCCCCCCCCCCCCCTTTCCCCTTTTTTTCTTTTTTTTTTTTTCTTCATGCAAATTGCTGTGTCATTAGACACATGGAGTATCTTAATAGTCACTAACATTTAGTATTTACTCCTGGAACGTAGGGGGTATACACTCCCCAATTATGAGGAAGACTATACTAACACAACTTAGGAAAAAAGGTGCGGACATTGCATTCTTACAGGAGACACACCTTAATAACTCAGAACACATTAAATTAAAGACAGATTGGGTTGGGAGAGTGGAATTTGCATCATACAAATTTGCCAGCAGCGGGGTGGCCCTCCTTTTTGGGAAAAAAATAGACGTAGGAGATCTGACAGTGGTAACAGATCCCGGAGGGCGATATGTTATAGTTTGAGCTACAATTGCGGGTAAGAGTTACACGATGTGTAATATCTACGCACCTAATAACAAAGACAAGAATTTTTGGAACAATTTGATTGGATTACTGACCCCTTATTTAGACACTCCTCTCATAATTGGAGGTGACTTTAATCTTGCCCCCAACCCTCAGTCTGACAGGCTTAGGGATCCTACTAGACATTTTAGTGGGCCGCAGCCTAAATTTAGTAATAAGTTTGAACTTAAGATATTCCAATCCTTGGTGTCTTCACTAGATGTCGTTGAAATTTGGTGCAAGCTGAATCCAGATGGCAGAGATTTTACGTGTGTCTCTCAGGCCTCTCCCACCATGTCTCGAATAGATTTATTTATGGTCTCAAATTACTTGATTCCCCAAACAGTAGATGTTAAAATAGGGGATGTAATAGTTTCTGACCATGCTCCTGTAGGCCTTTTCTTGGATACTTTGCCCACATCGAATAGCCGTAGAGCTCTTAGGTTTCCACAATATTTGCTGACCTCTCAGGAATTTCAGCAACATTTGGAGGAAGCTTGGGATGATTTCCAAAACAATAACGCACAACACCTATCGACCCCAGAACCTTTTTGGCAAACAGCCAAAGTTGTCTTAACAAGTGATATCCTGTCTTTCTAGCACGCAGGAAAAAACTGCAAACGGAGAGATTGGAGAATTTAATAGGGAAGCTGGCAGCCCAGTTTACACAGATCCACACCTAGATTAGTAAACCATAGGAAATACTTAGATGCTAAGAAAGAATATGATGCGCTGTTGGCATATCAGGCCTCCCAAACCCTTTTAAGAACTAGGGGCAAGTATTATAGATATGGAGACAAATCAGGCAGGCTCTTGCCTCTCTGGTTAATTTGAAATGCAAGTCCAAAGAATATGGCAGCAATAAGTGGTTTCTCAATGGTCTTTATTGAAGCACAACAAACAAAGTAGCAGCAACGTTTCGGGAGCTTCCTCCCTTTGTCAAGCAAATGCTCCACACGTTTTGTTGCTGCTTTTAGAGATAAGGATACTTTGGTGAAGGATCCTAAGCGGATTGTGGAAGCTTTTGCTGCCTACTACTCTGATCTTTATGCTAGCAAGCAGTGTAATTCAGAGGAGAAGATGAGTGCATTCTGGGGCTCTATTGAACTTCCACAGGTATCAGAGGAGCAGCTACATAAGCTGAATGCACCAATTACTAGGGAAGAGGTAGACAAGACGATCATAACCCTAAACTGAGGCAAGGCGGCAGGCCCATATGGGCTGCCTATAGAGTTCTATAGACTATTGAAAGCAAGAGTGACACCGGTGCTCACGGACCTATTTACAAATTATTTCTCGGAGATGAACAGGCCAGCTAAGACCTTTACAGCCACTAATATTACTCTTATCCCTAAGGCGGGCAAAGATACCCTTCTTCCGGAATCTTACAGGCCGATTTCGCTACTAAACTCCGACTACAAAATATTAACAAAATTGCTAGCGGAGCGCCTTAAATTTATCCTGCCGGATCTGATACATGAAGATCAGACCTGATTTATGATGGCAAGGTCGTCGGTGGTGAATGTACGCAGAATCCTACAGGTTCTGCATTATTTCTGGAATATGAAAAATGCTAGAGAGAGTAGTGAAATCACGGAGGCCTTCCTGTTGTCATTAGACGCAGAGAAGGCCTTCAACAGGGTAGAGTGGTGCCATCTCTTTCACACCTTGGCCAGGATCAATCTCTCTGGGCCCTTTGTCTCATTTATAGAAAATTTTTATTCTTCCCCTTTTGCCAATATCTGTGCTAACAATCTCTACTCATCAGATGTTGTGTTACAGAGAGGCATGAGGCAGGGATGCCCACTATCCCCCCTGCTGTTTAACCTAGCATTGGAACCGCTGGCGATTAAGCTACGCCAGATATTTCTGGGGGTGGATATAGCAGGGAGCTCTCAACATATCGCATTGTATGCGGATGATATGATGCTATTTGTTCAGGAACCAAGGGCTCATATACCATCTATTGTACAAACATTACTAGACTTTGGGGCGTTCTCAGGATATAAAGCCAACATGCAAAAATCAGAAATCCTGTGGTTGCATAGGGGTGAGAGCCTGGCCCAGGAATACCTATTTACAGTAGCGAACCAAGTGATCACTTATTTAGGCATCCAGATTCATGTGAACCCAATAAATTGTATTCAAGTAATTTGACTCCCTTGTGTGCGAAACTGTGTGGTCAGATGAGAAGCTGGAAATCTCTCCCAATATCATTAATGGGAAGGGTCAGTCTTCTTAAGATGGTGATCCTCCTACCTCGTCTTTTATACCCTATGCTTATGTTACCTTTATTGCTTTCAAAGACGTATGTGAAAGCGCTAAATTCTGCAATGCGCTACTTTGTGTGGCGGGGAGGTAGAACGCGTATCACGTCGGATAAGTTATCCTTGAGTTACCTTCATGGCGGTCTATCTCTGCCAGATTTTAAACTATATAATGGGCGGCTTTGATCCGCTTGGTACTAGACTGGCAGGTAAGCACGGCTCACTTTTGTAGAGGTGATTTGGAACAGGCGATGCTGGGAGGTATAGCCCTGGCATATTTACCACACATGTCCAAGTCAAATACGGCTAAATTACTAGGCGGGAATCTCCTATATAAAGACCTTCTAAGGGCTTGGCATCTAGCTCACAAATTTTGGGGTAAAACAAACCTGGGTTCTACCTTCTTACCACTTAGTGGTAATCCAGATATCCCAGCGGGTATGGATACGTAGCCATTTTGCTCTTGGGAGAAACCTGGATTGAAAAATGTAGGCTCACTGGTGGATTCGCTGCTGAAGACCATGAAGTCTTTTGCGGCTCTGCAAAAAGATTATAATCTCCCACATAATCACTTTTATGCGTACCTGCAGGCACGGCATTATGTGAGCAACCTAATTAGAGATGGACCAGATCTTTTGGAGGGTTCACCATTCCGCATATCGCAAACTTTATTTAAAGGTGGGAGCTTCTCCTTATCAGAGATTTACCAAACTCTACTACATAAAAGATTACAACTATTACAACCAGACCTCTTGAAGGGTTGGCAAAGGGAGGGACTGCAGAAAATTATGTGGGAGGAGGCCCGGAGGGGCTTGGAGAAAGTGAAAAAGGCCACCCTATCAGCGAATTTAAGAGAAACACAAATTAGGTTTCTGCAGATGGCATACATGACTCCTATATGCTTGGCCAAGTGGATACCCGACTGGCCTGACAGATGTTCTAAATGTTCGGCAGAGTCTCCGGCCTGTTACACTGTATTTGGGATTGCCCCAAGATTGAGCAATTTTGGGAAAAACTACAGTATTGGGTTAGAAAAAAATGGCTATCTTTATTGACTTCACACCTAAGATTATACTGTGTTTAGACTGGGAACAACAATACAGACAATTTGACGCAGAACTGACTCTAATAATATTATTGGCGAGAAAATGCATACTTAAACACTGGATGACTACCAGGACTCCTACGATAGCTTATTTTCGAAATATGCTGAGAACACAATTATTTATTGAACAAGTAGATGTTAGAATGGATGTGGGTAATAGGCTAAATTTATTTCTACGGAAATGGCGTAGATTGATTATAATGTTTGAATTGGAAATCCAAAGACAGGTTCTTTTGCCCTTCCACAACACTGTAACGGTTCTGGAAGACTCCCTGAGGAGTGAATGGAGTCATCTCATCACCTAACTTTTTCCCACCTATAGCTCTTCCCTCCTTCTCTTTCCTTCCATCCCCCCCCCCCCCCACTCTTCTTCTGGTTTTTTTTTTTTTTTTGCTTCCCCTTTGCCAGACCGCCAAGGTATAGGAGAACGAACGCTTCATTGATTATATGATTACACAATATTAGAGGTGGGATAGTTTGATTAGTTAGGGTACTCGCGAGGTTTAGCCTTGTGGGTTAGTTTGGTTTAAGATAGATCGGGGAGAAGTTTTAATCTCTCCATAAAAGAAAAAATGTGAGAGTTACAGTGGGGAAAAAAAGTATTTAGTCAGTCACTAATTGTGCAAGTTATCCCACTTAAGAAGATGAGAGAGGCCTGTAATTTTCATCATAGGTATACCTCAACTATGAGAGACAAAATGTGGAAACAAATCCAGACAATCACATTGTCTGATTTGGAAAGAATTTATTTGCAAATTATGGTGGAAAATAAGTATTTGGTCAATATCAAAAGTTAATCTTAATACTTTGTTGGCAATGACAGAGGTCAAACATTTTCTGTAAGTCTTCACAAGGTTGTCACACACTGTTGCTGGTATGTTGGCCCATTCCTGCATGCAGATCTCCTCTAGAGCAGTGATGTTTTGGGGCTGTTGCTGGGCAACACAGACTTTTAACTCCCTCCAAATGTTTTCTATGGGGTTGAGATCTGGAGACTGGCTAGGCCACTCCAGGACCTTGAAATGCTTCTTACGAAGCCACTCCTTCATTGCCCAGGCAGTGTGTTTGGGATCATTGTCATGCTGAAAGACCCAGCCACGTTTCAACTTCAATGCCCTTGCTGATGGAAGGAGGTTTGCACTCAAAATCTCATGATACATGGTCCCATTCATTCATTCATTCATTCATGTACATGGATCAGTCATCCTGTTCCCTTTGCAGAGAAACAGCCCCAAAGTATGATGTTGCCACCCCCATGCTTCACAGTAGGTATGGTGTTCTCTCTCCTCCAAACACGACAAATTGTGTTTCTGATGGTAGCCTTTGTTACGTTGGTCCCAGCTCTCTGCAGGTCATTCACTAGGTCCCCCTGTGTGGTTCTGGGATGTTTGCTCACTGTTATTGTGATCATTTTGACCCCATGGGGTGAGATCTTGCGTGGAGCCCCAGATCGAGGGAAATTATCAGTGGTCTTGTATGTCTTCCATTTTTTAATTATTGCTCCCACAGTTGATTTCTTCACACCAAGCTGCTTGCCTATTGCAGATTCAGTCTTCCCAGCCTGGTGCAGGTCTACAATTTTGTTTCTGGTGTCCTTCGACAGCTCTTTGTTCTTCACTATAGTGGAGTTTGGAGTGTGACTGTTTGAGGTTTTGGACAGGTGTCTTTTATACTGATAACAAGTTAAAACAGTTGCCATTAATACAGGTAATGAGTGGAGGACAGAGGAGCCTCTTAAAGAAGAAGATACAGGTCTGTGAGACCCAGAAATCTTGCTTATTTGTAGGTGACCAAATACTTATTTTCCACCATAATTTGCAAATACATTCTTTCCAAATCAGACAATGTGATTGTCTGGATTTGTTTCCACATTTTGTCTCTCATAGTTGAGGTATACCTATGATGAAAATTACAGGCCTCTCTCATCTTCTTAAGTGGGAGAACTTGCACAATTGGTGTCTGACTAAATACTTTTTTCCCCCACTGTATGTACATGTGAGCTATGTGACATGCTAGTAAAATGTTTGGTGTACATTATTGAGTTCTTGTTCAGGATAGAATCATCTAAGTCAAGGAGGGCCAATGATGTTGCACATTGTAAGCATAGTATTGTATTGTATAAACCACTTATCTGACCTTCATGATGTATTGTTGGGATACCTATTTGTACACACATGTTTATTGCTCTCTTAATAAAAAGAAATTTAGGAGAGCTAACCTGACGTGCACAAAAATCCAAAGTTAGAATACGGCAAACGCATTAACATATTCCCCATAAAAGTCAATGGAGCAAGAAAAGTGGGGGAAAAACTAACACCCTACCCGCGCGTAAACCCAATTGCATTTCTCAATGGCACTAACCCGACATGAAAATATTAATATTTCACATTCCAATTCTTTTCACATAGCAGAATATGTTCTAGTTATTCATATATATATATATATATATATATATATATATATATATATATATATATATATATATATATATATGATTTTGTTTGGTAATATATATATATCTATACCTATAGATCTATATATGTAAAAGAAGAAGTCCTGACTGACTCATCAACACCCAGCTCAAACTGTTTAACCTAGGAATGTGAAATTTGGAAACTACGTTGTTTTTATGAAGTAGGCACACACTAAAGAAGGATTTTTGGAAATTACGTCTCTAAAAGGATGAAAAATGGGGGTGAACTTTTTTATGAGGATACCTATAGCTCAAAAAACGACGATGTTACAGACGTGAAAATTGGTATTTATATTCTACTTGAAAAATAAAGAAACACGTGTTTTACCATTTCCCCAAAATCCACTTAAGGAGGTTTAACCCCTTAACGACCAAGGACGTACGCCACACGTCCTCAAAAAAAATACAGTTAATGACCGAGGACGTGTGGCGTACGTCCTTGGTCTGGAAAGCAGCTGGAAGCAATCCTGCTCGCTTCCAGCTGCTTTCCGGTTATTGCAGTGATGCCTCGATATGGAGGCATCCTGCAATAACCCCCCTTGGCCATCCGATGCAGAGAGAGCCACTCTGTGGCCCTCTCTGCACCGGACATCGGTGGCCGGTATCGTTGGTGGGAGCTTACGTGGGAGGCGGGTGGGCGGCCATCAGTGCTCAGTGTGGAGTGGAGGGGGGGAGGGGCGGCGGGAGCTACGGGGGCGCGCACGGGAGCGCACGCGTGCACGGGGGTGGTGGGTGGGCGCGTGCACGGGGCGGGAGCGGGTGGGAACCGCTACACTACAGAAAAAAAAGGTTAAAAGTTAAAAACACCAATACTGTAAAATATAATCTAAGGGACCTGGAAGGGGTTGGGCTCGGTGGGGGGGAAAGCTACACTACAGAAAAGGGAATTTTTTTTAAAAAAAGGCACATTTTGTTACAAAACTGGGTACTGGCAGACAGTTGCCAGTACCCAAGATGGCGCCCATTATTGCAGAGGGGAAGGGTTAGAGAGCAGTTTGGTGGGGGATCAGTGAGGTTGGGGTCTAAGGGGGGATCCTACACATCAGCATATGTAAATATGCTTTTTTTTTTTTTTTTAAAAAAAGGGCCAAATACCTTTTATTTTAGTACTGGCAGAGTTTCTGCCAGTACTTAAGATGGCGGGGACAATTGTGGGGTGGGGGAGGGAAGAGAGCTGTTTGGGAGGGATCAGGGGGTCTGATGTTTCAGGTGGGAGGCTGAGCTCTACACTAAAGCTAAAATTAACCCTGCAAGCTCCCTACAAGCTACATAATTAACCCCTTCACTGCTAGCCATATAGAGGCCTTCTAATTACCAAAAAGCAATGCCAAAGCCATATATGTCTGCTATTTCTGAACAAAGGGGATCCCAGAGAAGCATTTACAACCATTTGTGCCATAATTGCAGAAGCTGTTTGTAAATAATTTCAGTGAGAAACCTAAAATTGAGAAAAAATTAATGTTTTTTTTAATTTGATCGCATTTGGCGGTGAAATGGTGGCATGAAATATACCAAAATTGGCCTAGATCAATACTTGGGGTTGTCTACTACACTACACTAAAGCTAAAACTACCCCAAAAAGCTCCCTACATGCTCCCTAATTAACCCCTTCACTGCTGGGCATAATACACGTGTGGTGCGCAGTGGCATTTAGCGGCCTTCTAATTACCAAAAAGCAACATCAAAGTCATATATGTCTGCTATTTCTGAACAAAGGGGATCCCAGAGAAGAATTTACAACCATTTATGCCATAATTGCACAAGCTGTTTGTAAATAATTTAAGTTAGAAACCAAGTTTGTGAAAAAATTTGTGAAAAGTTAACAATTTTTTTGTATTTGATTGTATTTGGCGGTGAAATGGTGGCATGAAATATACCAAAATGGGCCTAGATCAATACTTTGGGTTGTCTACTAAAAAAAATATATATACATGTCAATGGATATTCAGAGATTCCTGAAAGATATCAGTGCTCTAATGTAACTATCGCTAATTTTGAAAAGAAATGGTTTGGAAATAGCAAAGTGCTACTTGTATTTATGGCCCTATAGTTTACAAAAAAAAGCAAAGAACATGTAAACATTGGGTATTTCTAAACTCAGGACAAAATTTAGAAACTATTTAGCATGGGTGTTTTTTGGTGGTTGTAGATGTGTAACAGATTTTGGGGGTCAAAGTTAGAAAAAGTGTGTTTTTTTCCATTTTTTCCTCATATTTTATAATTTTTTTTATAGTAAATTATAAGATATGATGAAAATAATGGTATCTTTAGAAAGTCCATTTAATGGCGAGAAAAATGATATATAATATGTGTGGGTACAGTTAATGAGTAAGAGGAAAATTACAGCTAAACACAAACACCGCAAAAATGTAAAAATAGCCTTGGTCCCAAACGAACAGAAAATGGAAAAGTGCTGTGGTCATTAAGGGGTTAAAAAAGGTGGGCTGATTTATGAGGATACCTATATCTCAAAAAAAAAACGTTACAGACAAGAAAATTGATATTTAGATTCTTTTTGAAAAATAAAGAAACACATGTTTTACCATTTCCCCAAAATCCACTTAAGGGGGTCAAAAGATGGGGGGCTGATTTATGAAGATTTATGAAGATAGGCTGATTTATGAAGATACTGATGATGTTACAGACGTGAAAATTGGTATTTACATTCTCCATGGAAAATAAAGAAACACGTGTTTTACCATTTCCCAAAAATTCACTCAAGGGGGATCAAAAGGGGGGGGGGCTGATTTATGAGAATACATATATCTCAAAAGCAGACAATGTTACAGACGTAAAAAATTGGAATTTAGATTCTCCTTTAAAAATAAAGAAATACGTGTTTTCCCATTTCCTGAAAAACACTTAAGGGGGGTCAAAATGGGGGGGTGATTTATGAGGATACCTATATCTCAAAAACAAAAGATGTTACAGACATGAAAATTGGTATTTAGATTATGAGAAACACAGAGAATTAACGAAAACTCAAGAAGTTCATGTCTGCGAGTGTGCAACCTAAACGGGCACACACTTGAGGACACATGTCGTTGCGAGTGGTCGGGTTTTTCGCTATTTTTTACAATCACAAAATCCACGCGAGTGAAGCTGCGGGCAATGTATATATACATACATACGGAGAGAAGCACACTCACAGGAATGAACAAACGTCTCAATACAATTGTTAGCCTGTTCTATGGTGATTTACCACCTGGGTGCTGCTTCTTTTAGCCCAGTAATGCTTTTCACAGAGTAGAACTTTTCTGTATGCCTATTACGGTCAGTCCAGTGCCGAAATACCAGGCAATTTTTCTCTGAACAAGGAAAACAGCAACCCCAGATGATCGTTTCGGCCTTCATTGGGCCTCATCAGTAAGGTGTATATTCCTCTAAGCACACTGAGCAAGGAGTCCACGTCTGGTTTCCCTTTTTTCCCATAGGGAGACTAAATACATATGGAGAGAAGCACACTCACAGGAACGAACAACCGGCTCAATACCATTGTTAGCCTGTTCTATGGCGATTTACCACCTGGGTGCAGCTTCTTTTAGCCCATTAATGCTTTTCACAGAGTAGAACTTTTCTGTAGTATATCAGTCTGATCCCGCCTTTGATGGTCAGTCCAGTGCCAAAATACCAGGCAATTCTTCTCTGAACAAGGAACACAGCAACCCCAGATAATCGTTTTGGCCTTCATTGGGTCTCGTCAGTGAGGTGTAGCCATATTCCTTTAAGCACACTGAGCAAGGAGCCCACGTCTGGTTTCCCCTTTTTCCCATAGGGAGACTAAATACATATGGAGAGAAGCACACTCACAGGAACGAACAACTGGCTCAATACCATTGTTAGCCTGTTCTATGGTGATTTGCCACTTGGGTGCAGCTTCTTTTAGCCAAGTAATGCTTTTCACAGAGTAGAGCTTTCATGTAGTATATCAGTCTGATCCCACCTATGATGGTCAGTCCAGCACCAAAATACCAGGCAATTCTTCTCTGAACAAGGAACACAGCAACCCCAGATGAACGTTTTGGCCTGCATTGGGCCTCGTCAGTGAGGTGTAGCCATATTCCTCTAAGCACACTGAGCAAGAAGTCCACGTCTGGTTTCCCCTTTTTCCCATAGGGAGACTAAATACATAAGGACAGAAGCACACTCACAGGAGCGAACAACCAGCTCAATACCATTGTTAGCCTGTTCTATGGCAATTTACCACCTGGGTGCAGCTTCTTTTAGCCCAGTAATGCTTTTCACAGAGTAGAACTTTCCTATAGTATTTCAGTCTGATCCTGCCTATGACGATCAGTCCAGCACTGAAATATCAGGCAATTCTTCCCTGAACAAGGCACACAGCAACCACAGATGATCGTTTCGGCCTTCATTGGACCTCGTCAATGAGGTGTAGCCATATTCCTCTAAGCACACTGAGCAAGGAGTCCACGTCTGGTTCCCCTTTTTCCCATAGGGGGACTAAATACATATGGAGAGAAGCACACTCATATATCTATATATGAATATCTATTTAAAAATACATAGAACATATTCTGCTATGTGCAGAACATTGGAATGTGAAAATATATATTTTATAAATATGCTTTAACATGTTTTCATCTACTTGACTGCAAAGCGCTACATTGCACTTATATATGACTATATGCAGTTAGGTCCGTAAATAATTAGACACTGACACAATTTTCACAATTCTGTCTCTGTACAGCATTTGAAATGAAACAACAGAGTTGCAATTGAAGTGCAGACTTTCATCTTTAATTCAAGGGCCTCTAGTTATCAAGCTCCTTAAGGAGCTTGATGGCCCCTGTTTCTGGCGAGTCTTCAGACTCGCAAGAAACCGCAGTTATGAAGCAGCGGTCACAAAGACCGCTGCTCCATAACCTGTCCTCCTGCTCTGAGCAGGCGGACAGACATCGCCGGAAATCAACCCGATCGAGTACGATCGGGTTGATTGACACCCCCCTGCTGGCGGCCTATTGGCCGCGAGTCTGCAGGGGGTGGCGTTGCACCAGCAGCTCTTGTGAGGTCTGGCGGACCTGATCCGCAGTGTCGGATCAGGTCCGCCAGACCTTGATAACTAGAGGCCAAGGTGTTGAACAAAAATATTTTATTAAACATTTAGGAATTGCAAGCATTTTCATACACAGTCCTCTTATTTCAGGGACTCAAATGTAATTGAACAAATTAACACAATCATAAATAAAATGGTAATGTTTAATACTTTGTTGAAAATCCTTGCAGGTAATGACGGCTGGAAATCGGAAATCGCATGGACATCACCAAACGCTGGGTTTCTTCCTTTGTGATGCTTTGCCAGGCCTTTACTGCAGCTGTCTTCAGTTGTTGTTTGTTTGTGTGTCTTTCTGCCTTAAAGGGACACTAAACCCAAATTTTTTCTTTCATTATTTAGAAAGAGCATGCAATTTTAAACAACTTTCTAATTTACTTCTATAGCAATACACACGAGTGAGCCAATCTCACGAGGCATCTATGTGCAGCCACCAATCAGCAGTTACTGAGCCTATCTAGATATGCTTTTTATTTTGTCTTCAGAAAGTGAAAAGCATGCTCGATCAGGTTGAGATCAGGTGATTGACTCGGTAATTGCAGAATATTCGACTTCTTTGCCTTAAAAAAACTCCTGGGTTGCTTTTGCAGTATGTTTTGGGTCATTGTCCATTTGTAAAGTGAAGTGCCGTCTAATCGACTTTGCTGAATTTGGCTGAATCTGAGCAGACAATATATCACTATACACTCCAGAATTCATCCGGCGGCTTCTGTCTTCTGTCACATCATCAATATAACACTAGTGACCAAGAGCCATTGGAAAATAAGGAAAAGGATAGGAGCCCCTAAGGAAAATCAGCTATCCTGCTGCTACTGAGTTAATCCCCTCTAGAAAAACTAAAATGAAATATAGAACAAGCAGATGAGGCAGCACTAGAGAGCACGGATATAAAACCAGAGAGATAAGCAGGTAGCGATAAAATAAAAAGTTACTTTAATATTATATTAAGAAACATG
The DNA here is from genome assembly GCF_027579735.1 of Bombina bombina. NCBI lineage: Eukaryota > Metazoa > Chordata > Amphibia > Anura > Bombinatoridae > Bombina > Bombina bombina. The sequence continues at coordinate 386,579,474 of NC_069499.1, forward strand.
CATACTGTTATGCAGCAAAATAAAAACAAATAATAGGGACGTCTCTCATAAAATATGGACGTCTCCCATAAAAGTATGCAATAAAAAATGTATCCTAAGAAGTGCCATGTATTTAATGCTCAAATCGACACACTCAATGTTTCCAAGAGGGATAACACAGTCTAATAGATAAAAAAGATAAAAAGTGCCATTGGAAGCCATGCATGCCCATGCCATCACACCACCTCCACCGTGTTATACAGATGATGTGCTATGCTTCAGATCAGGTGGCCATTACAAGCCTTCTCAATACTTTTTTCTTCCCATCATTCATGTACAGGTTTATCATAGTTTCATTTGTCCAAAAACTGCTGTTCCAGAACTGGGCTGGCTTTTTTAGATATGTTTTGGCAAAATCTAATCTGGCCTTTCTATTCTTGAGGCTTATGAATGGTTTGCACCTTGTGAAGCCTTCTCTTTATATTCAACTTTTATAATGATTTGCCTACCTCCTGGAGAGTGTTCTTCACTTGGATGGATGTTTTTAAGGGGTTTTTCTTAACCATGGAAAGGACCCTGAGTTCATCCACCACTGTTGTCTTCCGTGGATGCCCAGGCCTTTTTGTGTTACACAGATCACCAGAAACAGTTGATCTGGCCACTCCTAATGTTCCTGCTATCCCTCTGATGGATTTCATTATTATTATGCAATAACAAAACTTGTGTCAGTGTCCAATTATTAATGGTCCTAACTGTAGGTATACATTTGTATTTATGTGTTTATATGTACACATAAAACACATGTACATCTGTATGTATCTCTATGCTAAAACCCTTTGCAGTCCTTTTTTTACTAACACCTGAGACTTCATATCTTTGAGCCCTTATAACTTTTTTTGTGCAATATTTGTTTTGAACAATTTTTTATCAGATAGTGATATTTTGAGTGTAACTGTACTGCTAAATGTAATTTTAAATGTGTTTTGTGGCACTTTTTGTCTCACGTAAAAATGTAACCAGAGATCTGAAGTTGCAGTAATCATTCTAGTGCAAATCATAATTGCGCTAACACGTTTGCATTTACTTTCAACTTTCAGTACGAGTGCTCCTTCCGACGCATGCAAACAGCCCGCAATAGACCCGACATTGCTCGAGCAAAACAGCGTGCCACTTGTAATCTGGCCCTATATTAGGTATTATTAACCCTCAAACCATATGTATTGTCGTTATGGTGGCAGGGCTTACTTATTGTTGTCTGACCCCATCATTTTACCACACTGAGGTTGCAGCTTATTTTAACAGGAGTTTAATGCATAAAGGGAAGTAAAAATCATGAGATTGTATTTTAAATAGTTTAAAGGGCAATGAAACACATTTTTTTTTGTAATTCAGACAGAGCATACAATTTTTAAAAAGTTTTCATTTTACTTCTATTATCAAATTTGCTTTGTGACCATGCTATTCTTTGTTGAAGAGATACCTAAGTTGGTATCTGTAGCACTTCAATTCAGGCAATAGTGCTGCCAACTAGTGCTCCTGCAAATTGATAACATTCTTGCAAAACTCCAGACGCGTGCACACTCCTGAGCTTACATCCATGCTTTCAACAAAAGATACCTAGAGAGCAAATAAACTAGAAAGACAACTTTGCTGTATTTTTTTATTACTTATTGTGCCTCCTGTTTATGTAAATTAACTCAGCAAATTGTGAGATTTCTAATTCTCAGATTCGGAAATGCACATTTCAGACTTATCAAGGCTAACCATGCTACATACATGTTCATAATATCATGTATATTATGAAGTTGGTAGAATCTTGTCTTAAAAAGAGATGGTAGAGTGTATTTATTCATTCATTTATTGCAGTGTTGTGAAGGAGAAAACATAGTTCACCTTTTCTCCTCCCATTGAGGCCAAATTATCAAGCCGTCAACTATGCTGCATTCAACGGCACCAGTACGCTCGCCAAACATCGCCTAACATCGCGGCCGCGGACCTGAATACTCTCTCCTTATTTAAACAAAAGCTGTCAAAAAGCCACGCACCAAGTACGGGCGATGAGCAGCTGACTGTTGTTAACTAACAGTCATCGATCTCGCTGCTATTCGGCTTTTTCCCAACTTTATTTATATCCTGTCACTAAGCACCACCACTATACTAAAATGTTTAACCCCTATCCTGCCGCTTCCGGACCCCGCCGCAACTAAATAAAGTTATTAACCCCTATTCCGCTGCTCCCGGAGCCAACCGCAACTCTAATAAAGTTATTAACCCCTATCCCTCCGCTCCCGGAGCCAACCGCAACTCTAATAAAGCTATTAACTCCTATCCCTCTGCTCCCGGAGCCCACCGCAACTCTAATAAAGTTATTAACCCCTATCCCGCTGCTCCCGGAGCCCACCGCAACTTAAATAAATGTATTAACCCCTAAACCCCTGGCTTCCCACATCACTACCACTTACTAAACCTTTTAACCCCTCCACGGATGAGGATGGATGTCTGGTCTTCAAAAACTGTAAGTGGATCTTCGGGGGTTAGTGTTTTTTTAAGCATTTATTGGGTGGGTTTTAATTTTAGGTTAGGGACTTTGGGCAGTAAAAGAGCTGAATGCCCTTTTAAGGGCAATGCCCATACAAATGCCCTTTTCAGGGCAATGGGGAGCTTAGGTTTTTTAGATAGGTTTTTATTTGGGGGGGTTGGTTGTGTGGGTTTTGGGTTTTACTGTTGGGGGGTGTTTGTATTTTTTTAACAGGTAAAAGAGCTGATTTCTTTGGGGCAATGCCCCGCAAAAGGCCCGTTTAAGGTCCATTGGCAGTTTAGTTTAGACTAGGGTTTTTTATTTATTTGGGGGGGCTTTTTTATTTTGATAGGGCTATTAGATTAGGTGTAATTAGTTTAAATATTTGATAATTTATTTTTTATTTTTTTTATTTTATTTTTTGGGTTCAAAAGAGCTTTATTTAATTTTTAAAGATGGTACAGATAAAAAGGTAAACGTTCTTTGCACAATCATATGAAGTACCACCATATAACAGGAATAGTAGTAATAAAAAACAGTGTACATATTCTATCATAAATGTACTTACTACATGTTAGTCCCCATTTTCCCTTTTCTAATTTATCTAGTTCACTCTTGGACCTTTGAGTTGCGTTCATTATGTTAAGTAAAGGGTTGTTATATAACATAAGATGATAATAGGAAAAATAAACATAACAAAAACACCGGATCCCACCACAATACTTGCAAAGTCCAAATGATCTAGTGATACCAAGTTTGTGAGATATGCTCCTTATCAGAATGATCAAGTAGAACTAAGGCGTAAAACATTTATATAACTGTAACAAATATAAAGCTGCAATAAAAATAAAAGAACAGAAAACAAGAATCTGGCTTGATACTTATAATAAGTTTAAACATATTTTCGTAGCACCAACAGATCTCTTTGTGTTGAGGTTATGTCTGCTGACTGCAGGGATGTTTGAAAGATTATGAGTTAGTATGTTGTGTGGATTTAGCTGATATGGCATGTAAAACAGCAGAGTGGTAGAAGGATGAACCTTTTGGAAGTAGTGGTTCGAGTACAGAGAGAGCGTGAGGGCAAAATGGCAGTCTGTGTTTATGTTATTATCCTATGCCCTCTCTGCCAATTGTCCGTGCGGTATAGCTTGCCAAAGTAGGGGCAATAGGCAATGGTGTGTGGGGAGTGTCAAGTGCCTCAACCTCTCTACAGTTAAGTCCCGTAAGCAGATTGTCTATGTGACTGACATCGCTCTTGTGTGGCCCAATGTGTAATCTCACCATGATGTCGGCTGTCGCACTCACTTGCTGAAAATGCTTTCCCCTTACAGCTGTTGCGTTGTTGAAAGCGGTAAACAGATCTGGTTCCAGTCTCCTCTCAGTGAAATATATGCCTCTTGATGGGGGAGCGGCAGTGACAGGGAAGTCCGGCTGGACAAACAGCCAGATCCTCTTGGGTGCTTGTGACATAGTCCCAGGCCTCCGGTTCAGTAGGTGGTGTATGTGGGGGAGGATGTGCATTCTGGTTATTCACATTTGGTTAGTCCGGCTCATTTTCCCCTTCAGGTATCTTTTGTAATAATAGTTCAGCATTCTCCAGGAAGGCTCTAGGTAGAGATTTTTGGTATAGATTGTATAGTAGGCGCTCTATTTTAGCAAAGCGCTGATCTAATGACAGCCGTGAGTTTGTCTCCCTTGCAGTCGCCATGTTGATACCTTCCGATATTGAGAAAGTTAAGAATTTCTTGGTTGTTGTTCTGTGGACTTAACAATATTAGATTGCTTTATCCGGTGTTGTGGGTGAATCATTCAGTAAGGCAGACGTTATCTGCCAGCACTGGTACCCGGAGAGGCCGGGGGGGGGGGGTTGTGGCTTAATAGTGGGCCGCCGCCCTAGGCCCTATATTTCCGATCTGCAGCTCCAAGTTCATAAAAACAGTAGATCCCAGCTAATATATTACCACTGAAGGTATAGCAGACATATCCTGCAGTATGGGGATAAATGGGTCTCTGTAAAGTCTCCAAAATCGGCGGATTAATGAAGATTCTGTCAGAGCTCACAGAATGTGCATCCTATCATGGACACTGTACGGACACGCCCCCGATAATTTATTTTTTATTTGTGTAATTTAGTGTTTTTATTTTTTGTAACTTAGTGTTTTTTATTTTTTGTAACTTAGTAATTTTTAATAGTAGATTTAAATAATTTGAGTAGGGTTAGGTTTTTAAATATGCAATATAGTTAATTTAATTTGTAGTTTAATGTAGTTTTAGTATTATAGTTAGGGTAGGTTAATTAATAGTTTAATATACTTTAATGTAATTTTAGGATAATATTTAGGGTAGGTTAAAATAATTAATAGTTTAATATAGTTTAATTTAATTCTAAAGGTAAGTTTAAATTTATTTTAAGATAGGGATGAGGTACAGGAAATGTAAAAAAAACTCCTAGTGATAAACCTTAATAATTTGAAGAGCATGTAGTAGTGCAAATTTATATAAAAAAATGTGTGACTAATGATCCACTAATAGGCGTGGATATACCTGTGACTAATATTCTATAGAACAGAGCTAATGACTATTAATATAGTAATTATAATGTGCTGAGGAAAGTGCCCATAATAAGAGCATCACATATATAATAACATATAAGTGAGTTCATAAATAAACACAATGCAAAAGTGTCCATAGGGAAACCCCACAAAACGTGTACTGAAAGAGTTCTTCAAGAGACCTCCATTAGTGTGTTTTTGTACACTTTTAACAATAAAAAGTCTTTTGGATAACGACTATATTTTAATAACCTTTCTGCATCTGGTTATCAACAATAGCTCACATAGCCTGTACCCAGCTCATAGAGCATTCAGGTTGGAATCCGTACCAGACCGGTAGATGACAGAGCCTTTGCTGAACTAGATCTTTCCACAATCGATACACTGCACAGCACTACCGAGAGGTTATCTATCTGGACAGCTACCAACGGTCCAGCAGGCATTTGTGGCACTTCTCAAGTGCTTTATACTTTGTAAGTATAACTTGTACTGCGAGTTTGGAGACCAAGCATCACTTATTGTGCACTATTGTGGCACCTTCTACTGTTCTACTTCTCTTTTGAACGAGTTAAGGAGCAGCGGTCTTAAGACTGCTGCTTCTTAATTGCTGTTTCCGGCAAGCCTGAAAGCTTGCGTGGAAACAGGGGCATCAGGGGCCATTCGGCCCTTGATAAATCAGCCCCTAAAAATTGTTTAATTACATTTTTATTTAAAAAAAATGCTTTGTCATATATTAAAGGCATGTTAACTCGATATGGAGGCATCCTGCAATAACCCCCCTTGGCCATCCGATGCAGAGAGAGCCACTCTGTGGCCCTCTCTGCACCGGACATCGGTGGCCGGTATCGTTGGTGGGTGGGAGCTTACGTGGGAGGCGGGTGGGCGGCCATCAGTGCTCAGTGTGGAGTGGAGGGGGGAGAGGGGCGGCGGGAGCTACGGGGGCGCGCACGGGAGCGCACGCGTGCACGGGGGTGGTGGGTGGGCGCGTGCACGGGGCGGGAGCGGGTGGGAACCGCTACACTACAGAAAAAAAAGGTTAAAAGTTAAAAACACCAATACTGTAAAATATAATCTAAGGGACCTGGAAGGGGTTGGGGGTTGGGCTCGGTGGGGGGGAAAGCTACACTACAGAAAAGGGAATTTTTTTAAAAAAAGGCACATTTTGTTACAAAACTGGGTACTGGCAGACAGTTGCCAGTACCCAAGATGGCGCCCATTATTGCAGAGGGGAAGGGTTAGAGAGCAGTTTGGTGGGGGATCAGTGAGGTTGGGGTCTAAGGGGGGATCCTACACATCAGCATATGTAAATATGCTTTTTTTTTTTTTTTAAAAAAAAAGGGCCAAATACCTTTTATTTTAGTACTGGCAGAGTTTCTGCCAGTACTTAAGATGGCGGGGACAATTGTGGGGTGGGGGAGGGAAGAGAGCTGTTTGGGAGGGATCAGGGGGTCTGATGTTTCAGGTGGGAGGCTGAGCTCTACACTAAAGCTAAAATTAACCCTGCAAGCTCCCTACAAGCTACATAATTAACCCCTTCACTGCTAGCCATATAGAGGCCTTCTAATTACCAAAAAGCAATGCCAAAGCCATATATGTCTGCTATTTCTGAACAAAGGGGATCCCAGAGAAGCATTTACAACCATTTGTGCCATAATTGCAGAAGCTGTTTGTAAATAATTTCAGTGAGAAACCTAAAATTGAGAAAAAATTAATGTTTTTTTTAATTTGATCGCATTTGGCGGTGAAATGGTGGCATGAAATATACCAAAATTGGCCTAGATCAATACTTGGGGTTGTCTACTACACTACACTAAAGCTAAAACTACCCCAAAAAGCTCCCTACATGCTCCCTAATTAACCCCTTCACTGCTGGGCATAATACACGTGTGGTGCGCAGTGGCATTTAGCGGCCTTCTAATTACCAAAAAGCAACATCAAAGTCATATATGTCTGCTATTTCTGAACAAAGGGGATCCCAGAGAAGAATTTACAACCATTTATGCCATAATTGCACAAGCTGTTTGTAAATAATTTAAGTTAGAAACCAAGTTTGTGAAAAAATTTGTGAAAAGTGAACAATTTTTTTGTATTTGATTGTATTTGGCGGTGAAATGGTGGCATGAAATATACCAAAATGGGCCTAGATCAATACTTTGGGTTGTCTACTAAAAAAAATATATATACATGTCAATGGATATTCAGAGATTCCTGAAAGATATCAGTGCTCTAATGTAACTATCGCTAATTTTGAAAAGAAATGGTTTGGAAATAGCAAAGTGCTACTTGTATTTATGGCCCTATAGTTTACAAAAAAAAGCAAAGAACATGTAAACATTGGGTATTTCTAAACTCAGGACAAAATTTAGAAACTATTTAGCATGGGTTTTTTTTGGTGGTTGTAGATGTGTAACAGATTTTGGGGGTCAAAGTTAGAAAAAGTGTGTTTTTTTCCATTTTTTCCTCATATTTTATAATTTTTTTTATAGTAAATTATAAGATATGATAAAAATAATGGTATCTTTAGAAAGTCCATTTAATGGCGAGAAAAATGATATATAATATGTGTGGGTACAGTAAATGAGTAAGAGGAAAATTACAGCTAAACACAAACACCGCAAAAATGTAAAAATAGCCTTGGTCCCAAACGAACAGAAAATGGAAAAGTGCTGTGGTCATTAAGGGGTTAAAAAAGGTGGGCTGATTTATGAGGATACCTATATCTCAAAAAACAACAACGTTACAGACAAGAAAATTGATATTTAGATTCTTCTTGAAAAATAAAGAAACACATGTTTTACCATTTCCCCAAAATCCACTTAAGGGGGTCAAAAGATGGGGGGCTGATTTATGAAGATTTATGAAGATAGGCTGATTTATGAAGATACTGATGATGTTACAGACGTGAAAATTGGTATTTACATTCTCCATGGAAAATAAAGAAACACGTGTTTTACCATTTCCCAAAAATTCACTCAAGGGGGATCAAAAGGGGGGGGGGGGGCTGATTTATGAGAATACATATATCTCAAAAGCAGACAATGTTACAGACGTAAAAAATTGGAATTTAGATTCTCCTTTAAAAATAAAGAAATACGTGTTTTCCCATTTCCTGAAAAACACTTAAGGGGGGTCAAAATGGGGGGGTGATTTATGAGGATACCTATATCTCAAAAACAAAAGATGTTACAGACATGAAAATTGGTATTTAGATTATGAGAAACACAGAGAATTAACGAAAACTCAAGAAGTTCATGTCTGCGAGTGTGCAACCTAAACGGGCACACACTTGAGGACACATGTCGTTGCGAGTGGTCGGGTTTTTCGCTATTTTTTACAATCACAAAATCCACGCGAGTGAAGCTGCGGGCAATGTATATATACATACATACGGAGAGAAGCACACTCACAGGAATGAACAAACGTCTCAATACAATTGTTAGCCTGTTCTATGGTGATTTACCACCTGGGTGCTGCTTCTTTTAGCCCAGTAATGCTTTTCACAGAGTAGAACTTTCCTGTATGCCTATTACGGTCAGTCCAGTGCCGAAATACCAGGCAATTTTTCTCTGAACAAGGAAAACAGCAACCCCAGATGATCGTTTCGGCCTTCATTGGGCCTCATCAGTAAGGTGTATATTCCTCTAAGCACACTGAGCAAGGAGTCCACGTCTGGTTTCCCTTTTTTCCCATAGGGAGACTAAATACATATGGAGAGAAGCACACTCACAGGAACGAACAACCGGCTCAATACCATTGTTAGCCTGTTCTATGGCGATTTACCACCTGGGTGCAGCTTCTTTTAGCCCATTAATGCTTTTCACAGAGTAGAACTTTTCTGTAGTATATCAGTCTGATCCCGCCTTTGATGGTCAGTCCAGTGCCAAAATACCAGGCAATTCTTCTCTGAACAAGGAACACAGCAACCCCAGATAATCGTTTTGGCCTTCATTGGGTCTCGTCAGTGAGGTGTAGCCATATTCCTTTAAGCACACTGAGCAAGGAGCCCACGTCTGGTTTCCCCTTTTTCCCATAGGGAGACTAAATACATATGGAGAGAAGCACACTCACAGGAACGAACAACTGGCTCAATACCATTGTTAGCCTGTTCTATGGTGATTTGCCACTTGGGTGCAGCTTCTTTTAGCCAAGTAATGCTTTTCACAGAGTAGAGCTTTCATGTAGTATATCAGTCTGATCCCACCTATGATGGTCAGTCCAGCACCAAAATACCAGGCAATTCTTCTCTGAACAAGGAACACAGCAACCCCAGATGAACGTTTTGGCCTGCATTGGGCCTCGTCAGTGAGGTGTAGCCATATTCCTCTAAGCACACTGAGCAAGAAGTCCACGTCTGGTTTCCCCTTTTTCCCATAGGGAGACTAAATACATAAGGACAGAAGCACACTCACAGGAGCGAACAACCAGCTCAATACCATTGTTAGCCTGTTCTATGGCAATTTACCACCTGGGTGCAGCTTCTTTTAGCCCAGTAATGCTTTTCACAGAGTAGAACTTTCCTATAGTATTTCAGTCTGATCCTGCCTATGACGATCAGTCCAGCACTGAAATATCAGGCAATTCTTCCCTGAACAAGGCACACAGCAACCACAGATGATCGTTTCGGCCTTCATTGGACCTCGTCAATGAGGTGTAGCCATATTCCTCTAAGCACACTGAGCAAGGAGTCCACGTCTGGTTCCCCTTTTTCCCATAGGGGGACTAAATACATATGGAGAGAAGCACACTCATATATCTATATATGAATATCTATTTAAAAATACATAGAACATATTCTGCTATGTGCAGAACATTGGAATGTGAAAATATATATTTTATAAATATGCTTTAACATGTTTTCATCTACTTGACTGCAAAGCGCTACATTGCACTTATATATGACTATATGCAGTTAGGTCCGTAAATAATTAGACACTGACACAATTTTCACAATTCTGGCTCTGTACAGCATTTGAAATGAAACAACAGAGTTGCAATTGAAGTGCAGACTTTCATCTTTAATTCAAGGGCCTCTAGTTATCAAGCTCCTTAAGGAGCTTGATGGCCCCTGTTTCTGGCGAGTCTTCAGACTCGCAAGAAACCGCAGTTATGAAGCAGCGGTCACAAAGACCGCTGCTCCATAACCTGTCCTCCTGCTCTGAGCAGGCGGACAGACATCGCCGGAAATCAACCCGATCGAGTACGATCGGGTTGATTGACACCCCCCTGCTGGCGGCCTATTGGCCGCGAGTCTGCAGGGGGTGGCGTTGCACCAGCAGCTCTTGTGAGGTCTGGCGGACCTGATCCGCAGTGTCGGATCAGGTCCGCCAGACCTTGATAACTAGAGGCCAAGGTGTTGAACAAAAATATTTTATTAAACATTTAGGAATTGCAAGCATTTTCATACACAGTCCTCTTATTTCAGGGACTCAAATGTAATTGAACAAATTAACACAATCATAAATAAAATGGTAATGTTTAATACTTTGTTGAAAATCCTTGCAGGTAATGACGGCTGGAAATCGGAAATCGCATGGACATCACCAAACGCTGGGTTTCTTCCTTTGTGATGCTTTGCCAGGCCTTTACTGCAGCTGTCTTCAGTTGTTGTTTGTTTGTGTGTCTTTCTGCCTTAAAGGGACACTAAACCCAAATTTTTTCTTTCATTATTTAGAAAGAGCATGCAATTTTAAACAACTTTCTAATTTACTTCTATAGCAATACACACGAGTGAGCCAATCTCACGAGGCATCTATGTGCAGCCACCAATCAGCAGTTACTGAGCCTATCTAGATATGCTTTTTATTTTGTCTTCAGAAAGTGAAAAGCATGCTCGATCAGGTTGAGATCAGGTGATTGACTCGGTAATTGCAGAATATTCGACTTCTTTGCCTTAAAAAAACTCCTGGGTTGCTTTTGCAGTATGTTTTGGGTCATTGTCCATTTGTAAAGTGAAGTGCCGTCTAATCGACTTTGCTGAATTTGGCTGAATCTGAGCAGACAATATATCACTATACACTCCAGAATTCATCCGGCGGCTTCTGTCTTCTGTCACATCATCAATATAACACTAGTGACCAAGAGCCATTGGAAAATAAGGAAAAGGATAGGAGCCCCTAAGGAAAATCAGCTATCCTGCTGCTACTGAGTTAATCCCCTCTAGAAAAACTAAAATGAAATATAGAACAAGCAGATGAGGCAGCACTAGAGAGCACGGATATAAAACCAGAGAGATAAGCAGGTAGCGATAAAATAAAAAGTTACTTTAATATTATATTAAGAAACATGCATACTGTTATGCAGCAAAATAAAAACAAATAATAGGGACGTCTCTCATAAAAGTATGCAATAAAAAATGTATCCTAAGAAGTGCCATGTATTTAATGCTCAAATCGACACACTCAATGTTTCCAAGAGGGATAACACAGTCTAATAGATAAAAAAGATAAAAAGTGCCATTGGAAGCCATGCATGCCCATGCCATCACACCACCTCCACCGTGTTATACAGATGATGTGCTATGCTTCAGATCAGGTGGCCATTACAAGCCTTCTCAATACTTTTTTCTTCCCATCATTCATGTACAGGTTTATCATAGTTTCATTTGTCCAAAAACTGCTGTTCCAGAACTGGGCTGGCTTTTTTAGATATGTTTTGGCAAAATCTAATCTGGCCTTTCTATTCTTGAGGCTTATGAATGGTTTGCACCTTGTGAAGCCTTCTCTTTATATTCGACTTTTATAATGATTTGCCTACCTCCTGGAGAGTGTTCTTCACTTGGATGGATGTTTTTAAGGGGTTTTTCTTAATCATGGAAAGGACCCTGAGTTCATCCACCACTGTTGTCTTCCGTGGATGCCCAGGCCTTTTTGTGTTACACAGATCACCAGAAACAGTTGATCTGGCCACTCCTAATGTTCCTGCTATCCCTCTGATGGATTTCATTATTATTATGCAATAACAAAACTTGTGTCAGTGTCCAATTATTAATGGTCCTAACTGTAGGTATACATTTGTATTTATGTGTTTATATGTACACATAAAACACATGTACATCTGTATGTATCTCTATGCTAAAACCCTTTGCAGTCCTTTTTTTACTAACACCTGAGACTTCATATCTTTGAGCCCTTATAACTTTTTTTGTGCAATATTTGTTTTGAACAATTTTTTATCAGATTGTGATATTTTGAGTGTAACTGTACTGCTAAATGTAATTTTAAATGTGTTTTGTGGCACTTTTTGTCTCACGTAAAAATGTAACCAGAGATCTGAAGTTGCAGTAATCATTCTAGTGCAAATCATAATTGCGCTAACACGTTTGCATTTACTTTCAACTTTCAGTACGAGTGCTCCTTCCGACGCATGCAAACAGCCCGCAATAGACCCGACATTGCTCGAGCAAAACAGCGTGCCACTTGTAATCTGGCCCTATATTAGGTATTATTAACCCTCAAACCATATGTATTGTCGTTATGGTGGCAGGGCTTACTTATTGTTGTCTGACCCCATCATTTTACCACACTGAGGTTGCAGCTTATTTTAACAGGAGTTTAATGCATAAAGGGAAGTAAAAATCATGAGATTGTATTTTAAACAGTTTAAAGGGCAATGAAACACATTTTTTTTTGTAATTCAGACAGAGCATACAATTTTTAAAAAGTTTTCATTTTACTTCTATTATCAAATTTGCTTTGTGACCATGCTATTCTTTGTTGAAGAGATACCTAAGTTGGTATCTGTAGCACTTCAATTCAGGCAATAGTGCTGCCAACTAGTGCTCCTGCAAATTGATAACATTCTTGCAAAACTCCAGACGCGTGCACACTCCTGAGCTTACATCCATGCTTTCAACAAAAGATACCTAGAGAGCAAATAAACTAGAAAGACAACTTTGCTGTATTTTTTTATTACTTATTGTGCCTCCTGTTTATGTAAATTAACTCAGCAAATTGTGACATTTCTAATTCTCAGATTCGGAAATGCACATTTCAGACTTATCAAGGCTAACCATGCTACATACATGTTCATAATATCATGTATATTATGAAGTTGGTAGAATCTTGTCTTAAAAAGAGATGGTAGAGTGTATTTATTCATTCATTTATTGCAGTGTTGTGAAGGAGAAAACATAGTTCACCTTTTCTCCTCCCATTGAGGCCAAATTATCAAGCCGTCAACTATGCTGCATTCAACGGCACCAGTACGCTCGCCAAACATCACCTAACATCGCGGCCGCGGACCTGAATACTCTCTCCTTATTTAAACAAAAGCTGTCAAAAAGCCACGCACCAAGTACGGGCGATGAGCAGCTGACTGTTGTTAACTAACAGTCATCGATCTCGCTGCTATTCGGCTTTTTCCCAACTTTATTTATATCCTGTCACTAAGCACCACCACTATACTAAAATGTTTAACCCCTATCCTGCCGCTTCCGGACCCCGCCGCAACTAAATAAAGTTATTAACCCCTATTCCGCTGCTCCCGGAGCCAACCGCAACTCTAATAAAGTTATTAACCCCTATCCCTCCGCTCCCGGAGCCAACCGCAACTCTAATAAAGCTATTAACTCCTATCCCTCTGCTCCCGGAGCCCACCGCAACTCTAATAAAGTTATTAACCCCTATCCCGCTGCTCCCGGAGCCCACCGCAACTTAAATAAATGTATTAACCCCTAAACCCCTGGCTTCCCACATCACTACCACTTACTAAACCTTTTAACCCCTCCACGGATGAGGATGGATGTCTGGTCTTCAAAAACTGTAAGTGGATCTTCGGGGGTTAGTGTTTTTTTAAGCATTTATTGGGTGGGTTTTAATTTTAGGTTAGGGACTTTGGGCAGTAAAAGAGCTGAATGCCCTTTTAAGGGCAATGCCCATACAAATGCCCTTTTCAGGGCAATGGGGAGCTTAGGTTTTTTAGATAGGTTTTTATTTGGGGGGGTTGGTTGTGTGGGTTTTGGGTTTTACTGTTGGGGGGTGTTTGTATTTTTTTAACAGGTAAAAGAGCTGATTTCTTTGGGGCAATGCCCCGCAAAAGGCCTGTTTAAGGTCCATTGGCAGTTTAGTTTAGACTAGGGGTTTTTTTTTATTTGGGGGGGCTTTTTTATTTTGATAGGGCTATTAGATTAGGTGTAATTAGTTTAAATATTTGATAATTTATTTTTTATTTTTTTTATTTTATTTTTTGGGTTCAAAAGAGCTTTATTTAATTTTTAAAGATGGTACAGATAAAAAGGTAAACGTTCTTTGCACAATCATATGAAGTACCACCATATAACAGGAATAGTAGTAATAAAAAACAGTGTACATATTCTATCATAAATGTACTTACTACATGTTAGTCCCCATTTTCCCTTTTCTAATTTATCTAGTTCACTCTTGGACCTTTGAGTTGCGTTCATTATGTTAAGTAAAGGGTTGTTATATAACATAAGATGATAATAGGAAAAATAAACATAACAAAAACACCGGATCCCACCACAATACTTGCAAAGTCCAAATGATCTAGTGATACCAAGTTTGTGAGATATGCTCCTTATCAGAATGATCAAGTAGAACTAAGGCGTAAAACATTTATATAACTGTAACAAATATAAAGCTGCAATAAAAATAAAAGAACAGAAAACAAGAATCTGGCTTGATACTTATAATAAGTTTAAACATATTTTCGTAGCACCAACAGATCTCTTTGTGTTGAGGTTATGTCTGCTGACTGCAGGGATGTTTGAAAGATTATGAGTTAGTATGTTGTGTGGATTTAGCTGATATGGCATGTAAAACAGCAGAGTGGTAGAAGGATGAACCCTTTGGAAGTAGTGGTTCGAGTACAGAGAGAGCGTGAGGGCGAAATGGCAGTCTGTGTTTATGTTATTATCCTATGCCCTCTCTGCCAATTGTCCGTGCGGTATAGCTTGCCAAAGTAGGGGCAATAGGCAATGGTGTGTGGGGAGTGTCAAGTGCCTCAACCTCTCTACAGTTAAGTCCCGTAAGCAGATTGTCTATGTGACTGACATCGCTCTTGTGTGGCCCAATGTGTAATCTCACCATGATGTCGGCTGTCGCACTCACTTGCTGAAAATGCTTTCCCCTTACAGCTGTTGCGTTGTTGAAAGCGGTAAACAGATCTGGTTCCAGTCTCCTCTCAGTGAAATATATGCCTCTTGATGGGGGAGCGGCAGTGACAGGGAAGTCCGGCTGGACAAACAGCCAGATCCTCTTGGGTGCTTGTGACATAGTCCCAGGCCTCCGGTTCAGTAGGTGGTGTATGTGGGGGAGGATGTGCATTCTGGTTATTCACATTTGGTTAGTCCGGCTCATTTTCCCCTTCAGGTATCTTTTGTAATAATAGTTCAGCATTCTCCAGGAAGGCTCTAGGTAGAGATTTTTGGTATAGATTGTATAGTAGGCGCTCTATTTTAGCAAAGCGCTGATCTAATGACAGCAGTGAGTTTGTCTCCCTTGCAGTCGCCATGTTGATACCTTCCGATATTGAGAAAGTTAAGAATTTCTTGGTTGTTGTTCTGTGGACTTAACAATATTAGATTGCTTTATCCGGTGTTGTGGGTGAATCATTCAGTAAGGCAGACGTTATCTGCCAGCACTGGTACCCGGAGAGGCCGGGGGGGGGTTGTGGCTTAATAGTGGGCCGCCGCCCTAGGCCCTATATTTCCGATCTGCAGCTCCAAGTTCATAAAAACAGTAGATCCCAGCTAATATATTACCACTGAAGGTATAGCAGACATATCCTGCAGTATGGGGATAAATGGGTCTCTGTAAAGTCTCCAAAATCGGCGGATTAATGAAGATTCTGTCAGAGCTCACAGAATGTGCGTCCTATCATGGACACTGTACGGACACGCCCCCGATAATTTATTTTTTATTTGTGTAATTTAGTGTTTTTTATTTTTTGTAACTTAGTGTTTTTTATTTTTTGTAACTTAGTAATTTTTAATAGTAGATTTAAATAATTTGAGTAGGGTTAGGTTTTTAAATATGCAATATAGTTAATTTAATTTGTAGTTTAATGTAGTTTTAGTATTATAGTTAGGGTAGGTTAATTAATAGTTTAATATACTTTAATGTAATTTTAGGATAATATTTAGGGTAGGTTAAAATAATTAATAGTTTAATATAGTTTAATTTAATTCTAAAGGTAAGTTTAAATTTATTTTAAGATAGGGATGAGGTACAGGAAATGTAAAAAAAACTCCTAGTGATAAACCTTAATAATTTGAAGAGCATGTAGTAGTGCAAATTTATATAAAAAAATGTGTGACTAATGATCCACTAATAGGCGTGGATATACCTGTGACTAATATTCTATAGAACAGAGCTAATGACTATTAATATAGTAATTATAATGTGCTGAGGAAAGTGCCCATAATAAGAGCATCACATATATAATAACATATAAGTGAGTTCATAAATAAACACAATGCAAAGTGTCCATAGGGAAACCCCACAAAACGTGTACTGAAAGAGTTCTTCAAGAGACCTCCATTAGTGTGTTTTTGTACACTTTTAACAATAAAAAGTCTTTTGGATAACGACTATATTTTAATAACCTTTCTGCATCTGGTTATCAACAATAGCTCACATAGCCTGTACCCAGCTCATAGAGCATTCAGGTTGGAATCCGTACCAGACCGGTAGATGACAGAGCCTTTGCTGAACTAGATCTTTCCACGATCGATACACTGCACAGCACTACCGAGAGGTTATCTATCTGGACAGCTACCAACGGTCCAGCAGGCATTTGTGGCACTTCTCAAGTGCTTTATACTTTGTAAGTATAACTTGTACTGCGAGTTTGGAGACCAAGCATCACTTATTGTGCACTATTGTGGCACCTTCTACTGTTCTACTTCTCTTTTGAACGAGTTAAGGAGCAGCGGTCTTAAGACTGCTGCTTCTTAATTGCTGTTTCCGGCAAGCCTGAAAGCTTGCGTGGAAACAGGGGCATCAGGGGCCATTCGGCCCTTGATAAATCAGCCCCTAAAAATTGTTTAATTACATTTTTATTTAAAAAAAATGCTTTGTCATATATTAAAGGCATGTTAACTTAACATGTTATTTACTATATATATAATTATATGAATTGTGAAAATTGGTTATGATATTCCATGTATCATTAAAAAATGTCTATCATATTTGATATCAACAGGTATGCATAAGACAATAATGATACTGCAATAATGATTTTTCTTATACCTACATCTTGTATTAGAAATACAAGCTGGAAGCTTTAAATTATAAACTATAGTCACGTCTCTTCTGAGATACCTATTTTGACGTATTGCATTATTGTTAGTATAATCACTGCTATGAAATAATTCATAACATGTTTCTAATATTGCTAATAATTTGATATTGAAACATATAAACTGTTTATTTTTTTTTTGTTTTGTGAGCTTTGTAGTAGTGGCTCTGCTATGTGTTTTACAGTCTTGAATGAGATCTACAGGATAATCATATTTCATATTTTGAGCTGGGAATAATATAAGTGAATGTTTTTTTGAAGGTATTACTACTTTTTTTATACAGACTGTTATTTCTCAGTAGGCTCGGGTTCACTTATATGTCTTTGGATGGCACAAAGGTAAGAATTTCTGCTTTTAAATTAGTTTTGGAATCTGGTATAAGAATCACACCTCATTTCATTCTCCCTTTACTCTTCAGTTCATCTTGTCTCTCCTCCTCTCCTTACTCATAATGTATAAAGTAAAATAAATGTCTGTGATATATTTTATATAGTATTGTTTGTGAACTTCATGTGTTTCCAAGTATGCATTCTCCTAATGTACATAAATGCATATCCTACTCTAGTTGCTATTGTGGTAGGCGTGCAATGATGAGAGAGAGACAGACAGAGAGACAGAGAAAGAGAGAGAAAGAGAGAGACAGAGAGAGAGAGAGAGACAGAGAGAAATCACAAGATGTTTTCTGTTCATTCACAGGAATTGCAATCATACTTTTTGTATAGAATAAGTGATTCAAGTATTTGCATAAAATAAATACAAAATGCAGCTATTGATTAACAAAATGTGTAGATGTGCAATTTCTGCATATATACAGGTTGTTTGCTACAATATATATTCATATGGGAGAAAAATACAACTTGCATTTTATGGGTATAGATGGGTATTGTAGACCAATAGAAAACTGCTACATGTAAAAAAAACTTGAATCTTTACATCATTTTTGTATTTAATTAAATTATTTCACCAAAAATATTTTTTTGTAATTAAAAAACAAAAATTTGACTTTTCGCTGCAAATATATGTATCTGTTGTTGCCGGGTGCGCTAATGAAGAACTGGTGTTATAAAACACATTGGGGCCTACTTATCAAGCCGTCAACTGTGCTGCATTCACCGGCACCAATACGCTCGCCTGACATTGTCTAACTTCGCTGCTGCGGACCTTAATACATTCTCCATATTTAACAAAAAAGCTGACAAAAAGCCGCACACCAAGTACGGGACGATGAGCAGCAGACTGTTGTTAACTAACAGTCATCTATCTCACTGCTCTTTGGCTTTTTCCCAGCTTTATTTGTATACTGTCACTAAACACCAACACTATACTAAACTGATTAACCCCTATCCCGCCACTCCCGGACCCCGCCGCAACTAAATAAAGTTATTAACCCCTAAACCGCCGCTCCCGGAGCCCACCGCCACTCTAATAAACGTATTAACTCCTATTCCTCTGCTCCCTGAGCCCACTGCCACCTACATTATACTTATTAACCCCTAATCTGCCGCCCCCTACACCGCCGCCACCTACATAAAGTTATTAACCCCTATCCTGCCGCTCCCGGAGCCCACTGCAACTAAATAAATGTATTAACCCTTGAACCACCAGCCCCCCACATCGCCATAAACTAAGTTAACCTATTAACCCCTAAACCTAACCACCCGCTAATTTTATATTAAATATTAACTCATCCCTATCTTGTAATACATTTAAACTTAACTTTAGATTTAAATTAAACTATATTAAACTATTAATTAACCTTTTCTATTATAATAAAATTACATTAAACTATATTAAATTAATAATTAACCTACCCTAACTATTGTAATAAAATTACATTAAACTATATTAAATTAATGATTAATCCAACCTAACTTTTAAACTAAAATTACATTAAACTATGTTAAAAAAAAATAATCTAACCTAACTTTTATACTAAAATTACATAAAACTACAAATTAAATAAAATATATTATATATTTAAATATTAACTCATCCCTATCTTATAATAAATTTAAACTTAACTTTAGATTTAAATTAAACTATATTAAACTATTAATTAATCTACCCTAACTGTTATACAAAAATTACATTAAACTATATTAACCTAATTAATTTCATCTACCCTAACTGTTATACTAAAATGATATTAAACTATATTAAACTAATTAATTACATAAAACTACAAATTAAATATATATATATATATATATATATATATATATATATATATATATATATTTAAACACCTAAGCCTACTCAAATAATTTAAATATACACTAAAAAATTACAAAGTTACAAAAAACTAATTTACAAAAAATAACAAACACTAAGTTACACAAAAAATAAACACTAAGTTACAAAAAATAAAAAGAAATTATCAAAGCTTTAAACTAATTACACCTAATCTAAGGGCCCTCTCAAAATAAAAAAGCCCCCCCAAAATAAAAAAAACCCTAGCCTACAATAAACTACAAATAGCCCTTAAAAGGACCTTTTGCGGGGCATTGCCCCAAAGTAATCAGCTCTTTTAACTCTAAAAAAAATACAAATACTCCCCCCAACATGAAAACCCACCACCCACCGGAATTAAGGTAGAAAAAATCCTATTGGCTGATGCAATCAGCCAATAGGATTGAAGTTCAATCCTATTGGCTGATCCAATCAGCCAATAGGATTGAGCTCGCATTCTATTGGCTAATTGGATCAGCCAATAGGATGAACGCTTAATCCTAAAGGCTGATTTCAACAGCCAATAGGATTTTTTCAACCTTAATTTCGATTGGCTGATAGAATTCTATCAGCCAATCGGAATCTAAGGGACACCATCTTGGATGATGTCATTTAAAGGAACCTTCATTCGTCGGTAGTCGTCGGAAAGAAGAGGATGCTCTGCGTCGGATGTCTTGAAGATGGAGCCACTCTGCGCCGGATGGATGAAGATAGAAGTTGTCGTCTGGGTGAAGACTTCTGCGGGCTTGGATGCAGACTTCGGCCGCTTCGTTGAGGACTTCTCACGTCTTCTTGGAGGATGGATGTTGGATCTTCAAAATTGTAAGTAAATCTTCTGGGGTTAGTGTTAGGTTTTTTTAAGGGTGTTTTGGGTGGGTTTTAGTTTTAGATTAGGTCTTGGGCTGCAATAGAGCTAAATGCCCTTTTTTAGGGCAATGCCCATCCAAATGCCCTTTTCATGGCAATGGGGAGCTTAGGTTTTTTTAGATTAGGCTTTTATTTGGGGGGTTGGTTGTGTGAGTGGTGGGTTTTACTGTTGGGGGTATTTGTATTTTTTTTTACAGGTAAAAGAGCTGATTACTTTGGGGCAATGCCACGCAAAAGGCCCTTTTAAGTGCTTTTGTAGTTTATTGTAGGCTAGGTTTTTTTTTTTTTTTTTCATAGGGCCCTTAGATTAGGTGTAATTAGTTTAAAGCTTTGATAATTTCTTTTTTCGTTTTTGTAACTTAGTGTTTATTTTTTTGTGTAACTTAGTTTTTGCAACTAGATGATGGCAACAGTACAATCTTTAAAAAAACTTCTTCTTTATTTAGAACAACATCAGGATAAAAACATTGCGACGTTTCGAGCCTCTTGGGCCCTTCCTCATGCTATGGATTAAGAACAGATTTCTCCCTTATATACCATCTGTGCATAGGGTGTGGCTCAGTTAATTGTAGTTAATTGTGCAAACAGTATTTTTTTTTTTGCTGGTACCCCCAACCGGTCAGGTTCCAACATAATAACTTACATTTATTTAGGAGGCGGGGGATGCCATAGGAATCAATGGGAGTCTGAAAGCAGAGAAAGCTTATGTTCGCTGCTGCCCGATATCCCATCGATTCCTATGGTATAATAAAAGTAACGTTTACACCTAACACCCTAACATAACCCTCAAGTCTAAACACCCCTAATTTGCTGCCCCGACATCGCCGCCACCTACATTATACTTATTAACCCCTAATCTGCCGCCCCCTACATCGCCGCCACCTACATTATACTTATTAAACCCTAATCTGCTGCCCCGCCACCGCCGCCACCTACATTATACTTATTAACCCCTAATCTGCCTCTCCCGACACCGCCGCCACCTACATAAAGTTATTAACCCCCATCCCGCCACTCCCGGAGCCCACCGCAACTAAATAAAGTAATTAACCCCTAAACCCCTGGCCTCCCACATCACTACCACTTACTAAACCTATTAACCCCTAAACTGCCAGCCCCCCACATCGCCATAAACTAAATTCACCTATTAACCCCTACCCCCACAACCCGCTAACCTTACATTAAATATTAACTCATCCCTATCTTATAATAAAATTAAACTTAACTTTAGATTTAAATTAACAAATTTAGCAGACAGTCCAGCACTATTTTCCTTCTCTCTCTCTAGGAGTATCCCTTTTTGCAATTGTACTCTTAGAGTGCACGTTTGCCTTGGAGGCCTGCCATCCTCCCATACATAGTTTCCAAAAAATAGATGATGGCAACAACACAATCTTTAAAAAAACTTCTTCTTTATTTAGAACAACATCAGGATAAAAACATTGCGACGTTTCGAGCCTCTTGGGCCCTTCCTCATGCTATGGATTAAGAACAGATTTCTCCCTTATATACCATCTGTGCATAGGGTGTGGCTCAGTTAATTGTAGTTAATTGTGCAAACAGTATTTTTTTTTTTGCTGGTACCCCCAACCGGTCAGGTTCCAACATAATAACTTACATTTATTTAAAACATTTTTATCAAAACCTTAATATTCCTATTAATTCTATTTAATCTTTATATCACTTGAGAAGAAACTATATGACACAGATAATTAAAAACAACTATAAAAACAAATGCAGATCATAATCCTTGTTTAATCCATTTGGATATAGAGTTTTCAAATTTTGTATCCACCAAACTTCTTTCTTTTTAAGTAGCAACTCTCTATTTCCTCCTCTTCTTTGCTTAGGGATATGGTCTATGACCTGAAACCTTAACTGGCTAACTGTGTGGCCTGCAGTGATAAAGTGTGATGAGACAGGTAGTGTCATGTCTTTGCATCTTATTGAAGATTTGTGTGCACTTATTGTGTCTCTGATAGGGTTAATAGTCTCCCCTACATAACCCCGCCCACATGGGCATTTCAAGACATATACTACATAGTTGGTATCACAAGTAAAGAGACCATTAATTTCTCTCTTTTTTGTATCATTAATTTGTGCTACATTTTTACCCTTTCACATAGAGTTACACTGAGCACAATGCAAGCAGGGATAAGATCCCTTATTTGCAGTAGTTAAGTAATTGATTGTGTCTTTTTTATCACTACCAGTCTCTGCTTTAACTACATAGTCTCTAATATTTTTTACCCTTTTGTAGGAGTTAATAGGGGGCTGTTGAAACTCTTTAACATTAGGGTTTGTGCTTTCCAATAAATACCAGTGTTTTTTTATTATTTTAGAGATGTACTCACTGTATTGGTTATAGTAAAGACAATTTGATTTTTAGTTTTGTCTTTTTTTGTTTTTTTATGCCCTATTCTCTCCTCTTTTACTGTTTGCTCAAATTTCTCAATGACTGCAAGGGGGTAGCCTCTCTCTTGAAATTTCTTAGCCATTTGTCTAATTCTTTTCTCCTTTAGCTTTGGATCTTTCACATTTCTAACTGTCCTAAGGAACTGACTCTTGGGTATAGAGTTAAATACTCGTTCTGGATGAAAGCTATCATAGTGTAGTATTGTATTGCGATCCGTTGGTTTACAATACAAATCAGTAACCAAATTACCATTTTGTTTATATACCCATGTATCTAGATAACTAACTCTGTCATTAGAAAAACAGAGGGTAAATTTCAGACAGCCTATATTACAATGTAATTCTTCAACAAAAAGCTTAAGAGACTCCTCTGTGCCCCTCCATACGCCAAAGATATCATCTATAAATCTAAGCCACACCTTACAGTGCGTTGTATAATCAGTATTGGTGTATACAAACTTTTTTTCATATTGGCTCACAAAGATATTGGCGTATGAAGGCGTATGAAGGGGCCACATTGGAGCCCATTGCTGTTCCTTTTTTTTTGGATGTAGTACGTGTCTTGAAATAGGAAGTAATTTAGATATAGAATAATGTTAAGCATATCTTCTACAAATGAACATTGTAAGTTTGTGTATGTTTCAAGTGACTTTAGTGACTCTAAAACTGCCTGTACCCCTGCCTCATGGGGGATAGCGGTGTAGAGACTCACAATGTCTAAAGAAAATAGAATATCTGTCTCATTGATATCAATTTCTTTGATCTCAATGAGACTGATATTCTATTTTCTTTAGACATTGTGAGTCTCTACACCGCTATCCCCCATGAGGCAGGGGTACAGGCAGTTTTAGAGTCACTAAAGTCACTATAAACATACACAAACTTACATGTTCATTTGTAGAAGATATGCTTAATATTATTCTATATCTAAATTACTTCCTATTTCATGACACGTACTACATACAAAAAAAAAGGAACGGCAATGGGCTCCAATGTGGCCCCTTCATACGCCAATATCTTTGTGAGCCAATATGAAAAAAAGTTTGTATACACCAATACTGATTATACAACGCACTGTAAGGTGTGGCTTAGATTTATAGATAATCTCTTTGGCGTATGGAGGGGCACAGAGGAGTCTCTTAAGTTTTTTGTTGAAGAATTAAATTGTAATATAGGCTGTCTGAAATTTACCCTCTGTTTTTCTAATGACAGAGTTAGTTATCTAGATCCATGGGTATATAAACAAAATGGTAATTTGGTTACTGATTTGTATTGTAAACCAACGGATCGCAATACAATACTACACTATGATAGCTTTCATCCAGAACGAGTATTTAACTCTATACCCAAGAGTCAGTTCCTTAGGACAGTTAGAAATGTGAAAGATCCAAAGCTACAGGAGAAAAGAATTAGACAAATGGCTAAGAAATTTCAAGAGAGAGGCTACCCCCTTGCGGTCATTGAGAAATGTGAGCAAACAGTAAAAGAGGAGAGAATAGGGCATAAAAAAACAAAAAAAGACAAAACTAAAAATCAAATTGTCTTTACTTCAGAGTATAACCAATACAGTGAGTACATCTCTAAAATAATAAAAAAACACTGGTATTTATTGGAAAGAACAAACCCTAATGTTAAAGAGTTTCAACAGCCCCCTATTAACTCCTACAAAAGGGTAAAACATATTAGAGACTATGTAGTTAAAGCAGACACTGGTAGTGATAAAAAAGACACAATCAATTACTTAACTACTGCAAATAAGGGATCTTATCCCTGCTTGCATTGTGCTCAGTGTAACTCTATGATAAAGGGTAAAAATGTAGCACAAATTAATGATACAAAAAAGAGAGAAATTAATGGTCTCTTTACTTGTGATACCAACTATGTAGTATATGTCTTGAAATGCCCATGTGGACGGGGTTATGTAGAGGAAACTATTAACCCTATCAGAGACCACACACACACCCACACAGGTAGCCAGTTAAGGTTTCAGGTCATAGACCATATCCCTAAGAAAAGAAGTGGAGGAAATAGAGAGTTGCTACTTAAAAAGAAAGAAGTTTGGTGGATACAAAATGTGAAAACTCTATATCCAAATGGATAATGTTTTTATAGTTGTTTTTAATTATCTGTGTCATATAGTTTCTTCTCAAGTGATATAAAGATTAAACAGAATTAATAGGAATATTAAGGTTTTGATAAAAATGTTGGAAATAAATGTAAGTTATTATGTTGGAACCTGACCGGTTGGGGGTACCAGCAAAAAAAAAAATACTGTTTGCACAATTAACTACAATTAACTGAGCCACACACTATGCACAGATAGTATATAAGGGAGAAATCTGTTCTTAATCCATAGCATGAGGAAGGGCCCAAGAGGCTCGAAACGTCGCTATGTTTTTATCCTGATGTTGTTCTAAATAAAGAAGAATTTTTTTTAAAGATTGTGTTGTTGCCATCATCTATTTTTTGGAAACTATGTATGGGAGGATGGCAGGCCTCCAAGGCAAACGTGCACTCTAAGAGTACAATTGCAAAAAGGGATACTCCTAGAGAGAGAGAAGGAAAATAGTGCTGGACTGTCTGCTAAATTTGTTAATTTAAATCTAAAGTTAAGTTTAATTTTATTATAAGATAGGGATGAGTTAATATTTAATGTAAGGTTAGCGGGTTGTGGGGGTAGGGGTTAATAGGTGAATTTAGTTTATGGCGATGTGGGGGGCTGGCAGTTTAGGGGTTAATAGGTTTAGTAAGTGGTAGTGATGTGGGAGGCCAGGGGTTTAGGGGTTAATTACTTTATTTAGTTGCGGTGGGCTCCGGGAGTGGCGGGATGGGGGTTAATAACTTTATGTAGGTGGCGGCGGTGTCGGGAGAGGCAGATTAGGGGTTAATAAGTATAATGTAGGTGGCGGCGGTGGCGGGGCAGCAGATTAGGGTTTAATAAGTATAATGTAGGTGGCGGCGATGTAGGGGGCGGCAGATTAGGGGTTAATAAGTATAATGTAGGTGGCGGCGATGTCGGGGCAGCAAATTAGGGGTGTTTAGACTTGAGGGTTATGTTAGGGTGTTAGGTGTAAACGTTACTTTTATTATACCATAGGAATCGATGGGATATCGGGCAGCAGCGAACATAAGCTTTCTCTGCTTTCAGACTCCCATTGATTCCTATGGCATCCCCCGCCTCCAGGGTGGCGGATTTAAAACCAGGTACGCTGGGCCGGAATAGTGGCGAGCGTATCTGGTAGATGTTTGATAACTAGCAAAAGTAGTCAGATAGTGCCCAATTTGCATTCGGAACATCTGTAGTGACGTAAGCATCGATCTGTGTTGGACTGAGACCGGTGGATCGCATGTTACGTCACAAAATTCTACTTTTGCCGGTCTGTAGCCTTTGATAAATAAGGGGAATCAGGCTCTCCACAATTACGCTGCGGAATTCCAGCGTATTTGCGGTTGACGGCTTGATAAATAGGCCCCATTGTCTTAGATTATTAAGTGGAGCTCAAAAATATTAGTGCTATTGAGTGCTAACACTGCTCAAGTTAATCCAATAGCATGTCTATTCTTGCACTCATATTACAATAAGTTTAAAAGTAAAAAGTTATCACTCACGTGAAAGCCTCAGGCACACTAACATCTGAAGCTCAGATAGTATGGCCACATTAACTCCCTGTCCTCATAGACTTCTGTTGGGTGTACTACAAAAGGATTTTTTGGCTTTCATTCACATGCTAACCCAAAGAGGTTTTTCTGCGCTAAAGTCGAAGGTGTATTAAAAAATATTTAAATTTTGTATGTATGTATATATATATATATATATATATATATATATATATATATATATATATATTATTTATTTATATATACATGTATATATATATATATATATATATATATATATATATATATTTATATATACCTGTGTTTATATATATATATATATATATATATATATATATATATATATTATTACAATGTTCTTGGGGGAATTGCAAAATGTACTTCAAGCTAAGGATTTCTCACCTGCAGTTACTTAATGTCAATCAGTTCTTGTTAAATAGTGTATGCTGAGGCTGCTAGTTGGAACCTGTATGTGAAAGACAGGAAAGTTGTGCTACCATCTAGAGGTTCTAGTACTGTAATTGTATAAACCTTAGCTTGTAAGGAAAACCTGAACTGGATACCTCACCTCCTATTAACCCCTAAACCCATCACAATAAACCCCCTACATCATTAACCCCATCAATTGCCACAACTCCCATCACAATAAACCCCCTACACTACTTAACCGCCAAACCGCCATATTACAATAAACTTGTTACATTATTAACCCTTAAACCGCCACAACCCCCATCACAATAAATCCCCTACTCTAGTAACCCCTAAAATGCCACAGCTGCAATCACAATAAATCCACTTCTCTATTAACTCTGCTCTTACTTTTTTTAAAAAATGAGGATTTTTATTCTCATGCTTTTATCTCCACCATACTTTAACGGAATATTGCTTTTTCCCTGGAATGAGCTTCACTTAGCAGCAAATCAAAGCCTGTCTTCTGTCAAAGAGTGTGTATGAGCTCGAAACACCTGTCTAGAAGTGGTTTTGTTTCTGGTGCATTTAACCAATAAGGGATTGCTGTATTTTAGCAAGGTATCAGAAGCAAAAAGCCTGAGATAATTTGCATATCTTACGCAGAATCCTCTGGTGCATTTTTACGATTTATACAGGATAATTCTGGGGTAAAGCAAGTGGGGATACTTGCCCAGATGTGCTAATCGTCTGTGCAATAATTCTATTTCTCAGAGTGAAAATCAATGTTATTTTAAGTATTTCCTAACAGTGTTTAAAAGTGATATGACAAGGTATTTTATCTGGTGTTTTAACTGGGAAGGGCTCAACAGTGTATATTTATGTTTATATATATATATATATGTGTGTATGTACAGTACCCTCCAGTCAACTGGAAATGTTATGAATCAACCTGGAAGAGGATTTGTGTCTATATTGTCTCAACACACTGTGAAGAGGATTGTTAGAGTGGCCAACATATCTCCAAGGATCACAGCTGAAAACGTTAGTTGCTTCTTGGGGTCAGAAAGTCTCCAAAACTACAATCTGATGTCACCTTTATCACCACAAGTTGTTGTAGGGTTTCAAGAAAAAAGCCTATACTCTCATCCAAAAACAAACTCAAGCATCTTCAATTTGCTAGACACTACTGGAACTTCAAATGGGATTGGGTTCTATGGTCAGATGAAACCAAAATATAGGACCTCATGCCCACGGTTAAATATGGTGGTGTTTTTTTAATGTTTTGGGGCAGTTTTTCTGCCAGAGGACCTGGACATTTTATTATGATACATGGCATCATGGATTCTATCACATATCAACAGATATTAAATGAACACCTGACTGTCTCTGCCAGAAAGCTTAAAATGGGCTGTGGTTGGATCTTACAGCAGGACAATGGTTTACTGACCACAAAATCGACCTCATAATTTAAAGGATCTGGAGAGATTCTGTATGAAGGAATGGTCTCAGATCCTTTCCATGTATTCTCCAACCTCATCAGGATTTAAAGGAGAAGACTCAGAGCTGTTATCTCGGCAAAGGGAGGTAGCACAAAGTATTGAATAAAAGGGTGCTAATAAATGTGGCAGACATATATATTTTATTTTTTTTTTGGCTAAACCTGTGTTGTGTTTGCAATTGTTTTATATCCACGAGAGTAGAGTATTTTTGTGTACTTTTTGAACAAAAGATCAAAAGTTTAAACAATAAATACAATTTTTCACAGCCTACTTTGCTCATATTTATCAAGGGTGCCAATATTAGTGGAGGGTACTGTATATTTGTGAATATGTGTGTGTCAATACATAAATACACACACACATATACACATATATGACGTGTCAAGGTCAGTGGCTGGTGAGATAGTGGCTAGTATCAGAGCCAGATAAACAAACATATGGCAATTAGAAATACTCACACACACTAAAACAAACATCTCAGACACATACAAACACTCCTGAGATACACACACTTATTCAAAGACATAAAAACAATCACAGACACTCACATAGAAAGACTGTTTTGCGAAAATAAAAAGTTATACAGAACACATCAAAAATACATTACAAAGTACACTTACATTCATAATAAGATTGTCTAATAATAATGCTTTATCATAGAGATACAAACATATACATGTCTAAATATGTACAGTTGTTATCAAAATGAATCAAACACCATTACAAATAAGGTTTATTGTCAAAATTTACACACTTTCAGTTGTTTTCTATGAACAAATCAAACAAAAGCAATTGAAATAGCTCAACAATAAAGCAATTGAAATCGCTCAACACAATGAATGCTTTAAGTGGTTTCCCCAAAATTCAACTGGATATGCAACTTTCATTGAATTCTGCAGTCTCAAAATTATTGAACCCCCTGAATAGAATCCCTCACAATAGCACACATATGCAAAACAGGGCTTAATTAGTTGCACTATGTGCGCTTGAGCTATAACTCATAAAAAACATGAACTGGCTAGGGGTTTGTTGAGTGTCACGTTTGACTGCATGTTAGAAATATGGCTAAGTCTAAAGACTGGCCCAAAAATTTAAGAGACGAGATCATCACCCTTCACAAACAAGGAACAGGATACAAAAAGATAGCGAAGGCACTGAATGTTTATAGATACAACTTGGAAGCATACATGCCAGAACTCCAAGACGTACACCACTACTGACCCAAAAGCACAAGAAAATTCAGCTCCAATATGCTCAAACTTATATAAATAAATGGCTGACGTTATGAGATTCTGTTCTGTGAAGCAATGAAACAAAAATGGAACATTTCACCCCGATGGATCAGGGGTATGTCTGAAGGAAGAAGACTGAAGCATACGCTGAATAGAACACTCTGCCTACAGTTAAGCTTGGTAGTGGCTCAGTGATGTTCTGGGGCTGCTTTGCATCCTCTAGCATTGGAAACCTGCAGCATGTGGAAGGCAAGATGGATTAATTGAAATCCTAGGATAAAACGTCATACTTTCTTTTAGGAGGCTGAAGCTTGGGCGTCATTAAACGTTCCAACGGGACAATGATCCCAAGCATACTTCACATTCCACCAAGGCTTGGTTGCAGAAAATGTCCGGGAAGATTCTACAGTCACCTGACTTGAACCCCATAGAAAATTTCTGCTAGATTTGAAGAAGTCAGTTGCAGCACGCAAACCCAAGAATATTACTGAAATGAAAGCCATTGCTCACGAAGAATGGGCTAAGATTCCTCAGGAACGCTGCCAGAAGCTGGTGTCTGGCTATGCATCTCATTTGCAGCAGGTCATAACAGCAAAATGATGCTCTCCTTAGTACTAAAGATGCTTGCCATGAAGGGGTTAAATCATTTTGAGACTGCAGAATTCATCAAAATTTGCAGTTTCAGTTGAATTTGGGGAAACCACTTGAAGCATTTGTTGTGTTAAGCTATTTCAATTGTTTTTGTTTGACTTGTTCATTGCAAATAGCTGAAAGTCTGTGCAACGGGGGTTGAATAATTTTGATTACAACTATATATGTAGGTTCATATGTGTACTTATGTATTTATATGTGTATATATATATATATATACAGTACTGCATATATATATATATATATTTGTATTTACAGACATATATGCACATAAATATATATGTACACATATACAGACATATATATAAGTGCATTTGGAGCCCTTTGCCATTAAGAAGATGAAAGTCAGTGCAATGGGGGTTGAATAATTTTGATTACAACTATATATGTATGTTCATATGTGTACTTATGTATTTTTTTATATATATATATATATATATATATATATATATATATATATATATATATATATATTTGTATTTACAGAAATATATACACACATAAATATATATGTACACATATACAGACATATATATAAGTGCATTTGGAGCCATTTGCCATTAAGAAGATGAAAACGCAAAAAGATATTTATGCAATATTATTTTTTAATAAAGGTTTTAACTATGTATTTATTGTAAATATTTCACATTCCAGTGTTTTGCGCATAGCAGAATATGTTTTAAGTATTTATAAATAGATATTCCTTTATATAGCTGTATATATCTATACCTATATATAATTATCTATCTATCTATCTATCTATCTATATATATATATATATATAGGTATAAATATATATTTGTGCAAAAAAAATCATATATTTGTAGAAATATTTATTTATGAATAAATAGAACATATTCTGTTATATAAAGAACATTGGAATATTAAATATTCATATTTTATGTCAGGTTAGCGCAACTGAGAATATGCGATTGTGTTTGCACGAGAGTGGGGTTTTAGGTTTTTTTCTACTTTTTTTTTCTCCATTGACTACTATAGGGGAATACATGAATGTGCATGCAATATTCCTACCTTGAAATTTTTGCAGCTAAAGCGAAAACAGTTTACTTTCAACTTGTAATATGAAAGCAACCCGTCTAGTGCAAACATCTTAATTCTAGTGGAGATAGTGCTCTAGCGGAAGCGCAAAATACTGCTCCACTAATAATCTGGCCCACAATCAGTTAAAATAGTAAATCATGTCCCTAAAGTAATGGTTAAAATACTAGTAACTACATAACAGAAGTGCAGGGCTCTTTATAAGAGAAGATGAAGCGAGATGGCTTAAAAAGTTGACACATGGTATTTTTTAAAATAATGCAGGCATTTTTTTAATGCTGTCAGTACACTCGGATTCCCTACCACAATTTTCTCCGACTCAGAAATCAAAAGTATAAATAAATATTGTGTGCAGTATAATTATATAACATTGTTTATGAAGCCTTTTTGACATAAATGTTATAAACAACAAATACGCTCTGAGCATAAGAGGTTAAATGCTTGTAAAATAAATACTTTACCAAGGCTGTCCCTCCTTAGCACCTTCACATGAGAGCTAAGAGCAGCACATCCCAGTAATGCACTGCCAATCTGCCTAGTGGATGGGAGGAGGTGAAAGGCTGGCAGCTCTGCCCTCATAAAGCAACGACTGCTGTTTGCTGCCTGTAGATGTTTGAAAAAAAGGCAGCAGGCAGCCAAATAGAGCAAGGACTGCTGCTACCCTGCATTGCACCTTCCAGCAGCCCTATACATGGGGAACCGTATAAGTGGAACCCAGCCCCTCCCACACAGGACACACAGAGCGGAGAGAGGCACTAAAATAATGTCCTCTCCTGCTGCTGATGCTGCAGACATTGCGCTCAAAACAAAAATTGCTGCGCACAATTTTAAGTGGAAAGGCAATTATAGCACTATTTTTCTGCAGCCCAGATTTCCCTCTGGGCTGCAGAAATACACTAACACTGTCATGCCCCCCCCCCCCCCCAAGAGGCAGATATGAAAGCTGACTCACTTGGGGCTTTTTCCTGATTGGCTTAATGATGAAATGTGACTCCTGAACTGACAAACAATGGGCATGCTCTCCATACAGCACCTTCTAAGTTGTTGTGCAATCAATGATGGCTGAGCTGGACGTTGCCTTTCTCTATGTCATTGCAGCTAAGGTCAGAATATTTTGTAAGTTTTTTTTATTTTTATTTTATGTTAACATTTTCTTTTTTCTTTTCCGCCTCCCCTGACTGCACTTCCTATTTAAATACATGTGTGTGTTTGTATGCATGTATTTATGTATACACTCACAGACATATATTCACACAAACACACACACACACATATATACATATATATATATACATATATATATATATATATATATATATATACACACACATATATATATATATATATATATATATATATATATATATATATATATATATATATAAAATATATATTTATACACAAGCACACACAACTTTCCAATCCAGCAGCTTGTTATATACCATATGCCTTTAAAACACTGTTTATGGACCTATGGGTTTTTACTTGGTTGAGAATTAGGCTGTAGATATATAACACAATGTTCTCTTTGTACAAGTTATATTGTTGTCTACATATGAGTATACTGTGCCTTCACATGATCTGACATACTCCACATGAGTGTATAGCTCAGCTCCAAGTTACTTGTGCATACTATATTAGTTTCCAAGGGTAGCGCCAGTGAGGGTTGGAAAGGTTTGATAGCCCTACTATATAATCCCCCATAGACATCACCACAGAACAGTTTTCCTGTTCCTCATCATAGATACTTGTAAATTTGGGAAAAGGTCCTAATTTATTTCAAATGGGTCTGCCCCCCACCCTTCTTTTCCAAAAACAGAGTCCTCATTCATAGAACTCCCAGACAGTTTGAGCAACGACCCCAGGTGGGTTCATGTAGGCTCAATTATTATTTGCAGCCCTATTTTGACAATCACAGCCTAAAATTGGCAATACTATGATCTAAGTGTTTGAGAGTTATAGCTATGTTATTCTTGCCTCAGCGTATATTATAATACCAGTTTAATGTTCTCTATATCATCTCTTCCAAAGCCCAAAGTCTCCTTATATTATTAACCCCTACCCCCTATACGCTAACATGAGCCCCCCAGTAGGTTACATCCAGCTTAGAACTTGAATGTTCGCTTTACTTTTGGTGCTACTTTCTACTCAAATTATTGGTGTAAGGCATCAAGCGGTGCTTACCCGTTGTTGGATTGTTTTCTATTGTGTATTAATAGACCCAAGAGGGTCATAAACTGGACTAACTAGGTTTACCATTGTTACCTAAATCAATTGGTCCAAAAGCGACCGGCTAATTAGTCCTATAAAAGCTAATTTCTTTAAAATGTCATGCTAGATCCCCGTAAGTTCACATTGCTATTTTGATTGAGGTACATAAGCGACCTCACACTTGTAGGGGGGATAACTTTAAAATGAAAAAATAGAGGTCTTAATTAGTGATGTCCCGAACTGTTTGCCCGCGAACGGTTCACATTGAACATAGCTTGTTTGCGTTTGTGGGCGAACACATGGCGATGTTCGATCCGCCCCTATGTGTCATCATTGTGGAAACTTTGACCCTTTATGTCACAGCCGTCTGACACATTAGAGCCAATCAACATCAGACACTCCCTCACAGACACTCCCAGCTACTCGGAATCCGCCATTTTAGACTCATAACGACCTTGCTTTTTTAATGAGAGGACGTGTTGTGTTTTTGCTCCTGACATTAATAGGAAAAACATAGCTAGGCTAGTGTATTTACAGTCCAGAAGGACTCCACTCATCTCTGCTGCAAGCACAGCACCCCAAAAATCCCTTTTTAGGGCTATATTTCGTGCTGTTTTTTTTTTTTATTTTTATTAGCATTTGCCTGGCTTTCAGCTGTGTGTTTAAGGCTCACAGCATATGCTGTGACTACTGCCACCACTGATATCTCCCTAACAACATTAGTTTAAATTTAACTAACCCAAAAATATAATTATTTTTCTAGTGTAATTTTTTTTTATTTTCTATCAGGCCAGTGTCACACAGCATATACTCTGGTTCATTGCTCTGTGCCAGCCAGCAGCCACCAGTGTTAATATCCGTTTATAACATTATTTTAAATAAAAAAAAATATATATATATATATTTTGCTAGTGTAATCTAATTACATTTACTATCATGCCTGTGTCTGTCAGGCTCACTCAGCATTAATATACCTATTTTTTTTTTCAGTCTTTTGGTTAATTGGTCTGTGCCAGGCAGCCACCCAGCACTCATATCTATTCTCCTTCACCTTAATTTTAATATAAAAAAAAAAAAGTTTAAATTTGTTTGCTAGTGTAATCTAATATAATTTTCTGTCTGGCCTGTGTGTTTTGCTGACATAGAGAGCCTACTGTGTTTACTTGCTGCCCTCCCTAATCTATGAGCCACGACTCATATGTGTTTAACCTTTTTTTAATTTCCCCCCAAAAAAAAATCATTTCAATCATTTTTCTAGTGTAATCTAATAGTATTTTCTATCAGGCGTGTGTGTATCTGACTTACAGAGCCTACTGTTTTTAATAGCTGCCCTTCCAAGGCTATGAGCCACGACTCATATGTATGTGCTTAACCTTTTTCTTAAAATTTCCAAAAAAAAGTCTTTAAATCATTATGCTAGTGTAATCTAATTGTATTTTCTATCAGGCCTGTGTCTAACTGTCTATCTGACTTACACAGCATACTGTTGTTATAATTGCTGCCCTACGTAGCAGCCAGCCAGTGCGACCACTCATAGAGTCATATGTGCATTGCACTTCTTAACATAATTTTATTATTAAAATCTAAAATTTTAAAATATTTTGCTAGTGTAATGTAACTTAATTTTCTATCAGTCCTGTGTTTTTGTCACTTACACAGCATACTGTGTTAAATTGCTGCCCTACCTACCATCCACGACTCATATCTGCCAGCCTGTCTGCCAGGCCCAAGTAGCCAATTAGTGGCACCAATCACAATTCTTGTAACAGTAATTAAAAAAAAAATCCTAATTTTTTGGACTGCAAATATTCAGTCTCCTAGTGCCATTGAATTTCATTTACCTCCTGCCTGCCACTGCCAGCCTTTTGTGCCAGGCCGTCTAGCCAACTATTTACACCAATCATAATTGTTGTCACAGACAGTATAGTTATTAATTTAAATAAAAAAAATTTTTAGTGTTGATCTTAATCCTCAGTTTGCTCGTGCCCTAGAATTGCACTTTTCTACAGCCTTCCAAGCCTGTGTGCCAGGCCTACTTAAAAAATATGTACACCAATCATATTTGTTGTGACAGTATTCTAATAATTAAAAATTTAAATTTTTGCTAATAGTTGTTGTGATTTGAATCCTCAGTTTGCTGGTGCCATTGAATAGCACTTTCCTCCTGCCTTGCAGCCTGCTGTGAGCCAGGCCCACCTAGCCAATTGTTGTCAGCAATCATATTTCTGTTAACAGTATTGCAAAAATTGTCAATCATCACTGTTTAGACTGTCATTAATCAGTCTCCTAGTGTCCTTGAATTACTAAAAAACTAATAAGAACAGTACTACCAAAATACAGCCAATGAAGGGCCTTAGGAAGACTGAGCCAAGGTTGGATTGTAGTATTTGGTTAGGCTAATCATGATGGCCATGTAGACCACCACCACCGAGAGTCCTGGAAGTAACAGGGATGATGAGATGAAAGTGCTAAGAATAGTACTACTTGAAACAACAGAGTTAGCCATGGGTGTTAATCCAAGACCGCTTGGATTTATTTTTGTATTGGGTGCGGCTAATCATGTAGGCCATATAGAGCTGCCACCATTCGGTGTTGTATCAGCTATAAAAATAATAAGAACTGTACTATCAAAATACAGACAATGAAGGGCCTATGAAGACTGAGCAAAGGTTGGATTGTAGTATTTTGTTCGGCTAATCATGATGGCCATGTAGACCACCCGTAACAGGGATGAAAGTGCTAATAATAGTACTAATTGAAACAACCGAGTTAGCCATGGGTGTTAGTCTAAGACCACTCAGCTTTTTTTTGGGTTTGCGTGCAGCTAATCATGAAGGCCAGATAAACCTGCCAACATTTGGTGTTGTAACAGGTATGAAACTGCAAAGAACAGTACTACTTAACACAACCTACTTACCATGGGTCCCAGAGCATATGTTTGGTTGTTATATTTTGTAAGGGTAATCATGCAGGCCATATAGACCTCCACCAATAGGGTGAGTATGAGTAACAGCTATTAAAATGCGAAGGACATTACTAATTAACACAACATAGTTACCATGGGTCGCAGACCAAGAGCAGATGTCTTATTATTATATTTTGTATGGGTAATCATCCAGGCCGTATAGACCTCACCAAATAGGGGGAGTTACAGAGATTAAAGTGCTAAGAATGGTAGTACTTAAAACACAACCTAGTTAAAATAGGTAGCAGACCGCATGTCTTATTATTATAGTTTTTCAGGGCAATCTGGCAGGCCATATAGAACACCCCCGATAGGGGGGGGGAACAGGGATTAAAGTGCTAAGAAAAGTACTAATTAACACAAGCTAGTTGGGTCCAAGAACGCATGTTTGATTATTAGAATTTATTAGGGTAATTATATATCTAACAAATCTATCTATTTCTCTTCTATCGATTCTATCTAACTATCAATCTATGTATATCTATCTATCCTATCTATCAATCTATCTTCTGTCCGGGATGTTTTGAGACAGCCACTATGGGAATGTTAGTTGATTTAGACCCATTATGGCTTAAAAGCAGACTCTGCATAAACTATGTAATTTTCCATGGGAGTTTTGCCAGGGATCCCCCTCCAGCATGCGACAGTCCAGGTGTTAGTACCCTTGAAACAACTTTTCCATCACTATTGTGGCCAGAAAGAGTCCTTGTAGGTTTTAAAGTTCGCCTGCCTATTGAATTCAATGGTGGTTCTCGCGGTTCACGCGCTCGTGAACAATACCGGAAGTTCGAGTCCGCCATTCGCGAACCGAAAATTTTAGGCTCGCGACATCACTAGTCTTAATTTGACAGATATTTTGGACTTTGCATATATCTTGCTCATCTTTATCTTGTGTATTTCAAGGCTTCTAAGAGTTTATTTTATCCCTGTTTTGTACTATTCTTTGTATTGCACAATACCTTTTGATGATGTACTGACACTAATGACCTCAATAAAAAAGTATGTTTAAAAAAACAAAACACTGTTTATACATTTATTTCACTAATAAACCTATATTTTAAATTGAATATGTATGCATGATGTAATATTTTTATTTTAATATGTTTTACATTTATTTTGTTATACTTTTCTTCTAGCCCTAACAATTTACTTCAGGTTTTAGGTGCAGCTAACACATTATGTGTTGCGCTCAAGCACAACATTCACAGCAGTGCACCCTGAAATCTCAATAGCTCACCACTTGTAATCTAGGCCTTTTTGTTTGACTGTTACAGTCTTTCTTCTAGCTCATATTGCTAATAATGGATTTCTCAACAACCAGATAGGGACATTTTGTGTATGATTAGTAGCTGATTTCTGAGACTCTTGACAGCTAAATGTGGAATGAAAAAGTGCAAGCCCAAATAGCATTCTGTATTAATGCATGCATTTGAAAACATGAAAACATACACATATTACTTCTTCTGTAATGTGTGATTTTCAAATGGGTTCCTGTATTTCATGTGTTTTTCAAGCATACTTGCATCTACACATTGGAACTGCATTGATAGCAGAATGCCTTGAGGGCACATTAGAGTTTAGCCAGAATTTTTTTTCTAAGCAAATAATAAAAGAATCTCTCTAAAAATATCTAACATTTGATTATCCAAAAGAGAAAAAAAGACTTTTCTCTGGCACACTTAGAATACAAATTCCAATTATCAAATGGAGGCAACTTTCAAATTTGTTCCGGATTGTTTTAGCCAAACATGATTGTGACTTTTCTAAGTTTGGCCAAGCTTTAAAGAAGACCACTAAAGTTAAAAACAAAGTCTATATTAATTGCACATTTAACAGTGAGCCATGGATGCACATTATTTGATAAAGTGAAGAATTTACAGCGGTTATCATCAATGCTTTTCTCTACATTAGTCAAAGTGTTTCTTTACCAATTAAATGAAAAAGTACAGCTGACACTTGTCAATCTCCGCTTCCCTTAATTATGATGTCTATGTGAATATTATTTGCATAACATAGTGAAAGAAGAATGTCTAGGGCAACAAATATTTTTACACAAAGCTAAGAAATTTTGGCCTAGATTTGGAGTTCGGCGGTAGCCGTCAAAACCAGCGTTAGAGGCTCCTAACGCTGGTTTTGGGCGCCCGCTGGTATTTGGAGTCAGTGATTAAAGGGTCTAACGCTCACTTTTCAGCCGCGACTTTTCCATACCGCAGATCCCCCTACGCCATTTGCGTAGCCTATCTTTTCAATGGGATCTTTCTTACGCCGGTATTTAGAGTCGTTTCTGAAGTGAGCGTTAGAGCTCTAACGACAAGATTCCAGCCGCCTGAAAATAGCAGGAGTTAAGAGCTTTCTGGCTAACGCCGGTTTATAAAGCTCTTAACTACTGTACCCTAAAGTACACTAACACCCATAAACTACCTATGTACCCCTAAACCGAGCTCCCCCCACATCGCCGCCACTCGATTAAAATTTTTAACCCCTAATCTGCCGACCGCCACCTACGTTATACTTATGTACCCCTAATCTGCTACCCCTAACACCGCCGACCCCTATATTATATTTATTAACCCCTAATCTGCCCCCCTCAACGTCACCGACACCTGCCTACACTTATTAACTCCTAATCTGCCGAGCGGACCTGAGCGCTACTATAATAAAGTTATTAACCCCTAATCCGCCTCACTAACCCTATCATAAATAGTATTAACCCCTAATCTGCCCTCCCTAACATCGCCGACACCTACCTTCAATTATTAACCCCTAATCTTCCGATCGGAGCTCACCGCTATTCTAATAAATGTATTAACCCCTAAAGCTAAGTCTAACCCTAACACTAACACCCCCCTAAGTTAAATATAATTTTTATCTAACGAAATAAATTAACTCTTATTAAATAAATGATTCCTATTTAAAGCTAAATACTTACCTGTAAAATAAACCCTAATATAGCTACAATATAAATTATAATTATATTATAGCTATTTTAGGATTAATATTTATTTTACAGGCAACTTTGTAATTATTTTAACCAGGTACAATAGCTATTAAATAGTTAAGAACTATTTAATAGTTACCTAGTTAAAATAATAACAAATTTACCTGTAAAATAAATCCTAACCTAAGATATAATTAAACCTAACACTACCCTATCAATAAAATAATTAAATAAACTACCTACAATTACCTACAATTAACCTAACACTACACTATCAATAAATTAATTAAACACAATTCCTACAAATAAATACAATTAAATAAACTAGCTAAAGTACAAAAAATAAAAAAGAACTAAGTTACAGAAAATAAAAAAATATTTACAAACATAAGAAAAATATTACAACAATTTTAAACTAATTACACCTACTCTAAGCCCCCTAATAAAATAACAAAGCCCCCCAAAATAAAAAATTCCCTACCCTATTCTAAATTAAAAAAGTTACAAGCTCTTTTACCTTACCAGCCCTGAACAGGGCCCTTTGCGGGGCATGCCCCAAGAATTTCAGCTCTTTTGCCTGTAAAAAAAACCATACAATACCCCCCCCCCAACATTACAACCCATCACCCACATACCCCTAATCTAACCCAAACCCTCCTTAAATAAACCTAACACTAATCCCCTGAAGATCTTCCTACCTTGTCTTCACCATCCAGGTATCACCGATCCGTCCTGGCTCCAAGATCTTCATCCAACCCAAGCGGGGGTTGGCGATCCATAATCCGGTGCTGAAGAGGTCCAGAAGAGGCTCCAAAGTCTTCCTCCTATCCGGCAAGAAGAGGACATCCGGACCGGCAAACATCTTCTCCAAGCGGCATCTTCGATCTTCTTCCATCCGGAGCGAAGTGGCAGGATCCTGAAGACCTCCAGCGCGGAACATCCATCCGGACCGACGACTGAACGACGAATGACTGTTCCTTTAAGGGACGTCATCCAAGATGGCGTCCCTCGAATTCCGATTGGCTGATAGGATTCTATCAGCCAATCGGAATTAAGGTAGGAATTTTCTGATTGGCTGATGGAATCAGCCAATCAGAATCTAGTTCAATCCGATTGGCCGATCCAATCAGCCAATCAGATTGAGCTCGCATTCTATTGGCTGATCGGAACAGCCAATAGAATGCGATAGGGTATTGATAGGGTAGTGTTAGGTTTAATTATATCTTAGGTTAGGATTTATTTTACAGGTAAATTTGTTATTATTTTAACTAGGTAACTATTAAATAGTTCTTAACTATTTAATAGCTATTGTACCTGGTTAAAATAATTACAAAGTTGCCTGTAAAATAAATATTAATCCTAAAATAGCTATAATATAATTATAATTTATATTGTAGCTATATTAGGGTTTATTTTACAGGTAAGTATTTAGCTTTAAATAGGAATCATTTATTTAATAAGAGTTAATTTATTTCGTTAGATAAAAATTATATTTAACTTAGGGGGGTGTTAGTGTTAGGGTTAGACTTAGCTTTAGGGGTTAATACATTTATTAGAATAGCGGTGAGCTCCGATCGGAAGATTAGGGGTTAATAATTGAAGGTAGGTGTCGGCGATGTTAGGGAGGGCAGATTAGGGGTTAATACTATTTATGATAGGGTTAG
The DNA here is from genome assembly GCF_027579735.1 of Bombina bombina. NCBI lineage: Eukaryota > Metazoa > Chordata > Amphibia > Anura > Bombinatoridae > Bombina > Bombina bombina. The sequence goes on from NC_069499.1 coordinate 386,620,541, forward strand.
TGAGGCGGATTAGGGGTTAATAACTTTATTATAGTAGCGCTCAGGTCCGCTCGGCAGATTAGGGGTTAATAAGTGTAGGCAGGTGTCGGCGACGTTGAGGGGGGCAGATTAGGGGTTAATAAATATAATATAGGGGTCGGCGATGTTAGGGCAGCAGATTAGGGGTACATAGGGATAACGTAGGTTGCGGCGGTTTACGGAGCGGCAGATTAGGGGTTTAAAAAAATATGCAGGGGTCAGCGATAGCGGGGGCGGCAGATTAGGGGTTAATAAGTGTAAGGTTAGGGGTGTTTAGACTCGGGGTACATGTTAGAGTGTTAGGTGCAGACGTAGGAAGTGTTTCCCCATAGGAAACAATGGGGCTGCGTTAGGAGCTGAACGCTGCTTTTTTGCAGGTGTTAGGTTTTTTTTCAGCTCAAACAGCCCCATTGTTTCCTATGGGGGAATCGTGCACGAGCACGTTTTTGAGGCCGGCCGCGTCCGTAAGCAACTTTGGTATCGAGAGTTGCATTTGCGGTAAAAATGCTCTACGCTCCTTTTTTGGAGCCTAACGCAGCATTTGTTTGAACTCTCGATACCAGAGTTAAATTTATGGTGCGGCCAGAAAAAAGCCCGCGGAGCATTAACAGCCCTTTTACCGCCGAACTCCAAATCTAGGCCTCAGTTTAGATTATACTGGAGGTTTTTTCTTTTTTTGCTCCAGATTTATGTTTTCTTTCAATGTGTCAATAAAAATTTAACCATAAGGGGTCAATGGCAATCTTTTTGTTTTTTTTAATTGCTACGATGGATATGTCAAAAATAATGAACAAGATATGTGATTATTTTTGGTCCACACATTTACTGAGTTAAAAACTTGCAGTCTCTCTCAGGCAAAATTATACTTTTGTGATGCAATTTTTAATTTTACATTCCTTTAATAAAAGCAAACTTTTTTCTTCATGCAAGTAGCCTATAAATTGTCTTGTAAACGTAAAGCATTAAATGAAGAAGAAAATATTTTCTTTTGGTGCTGTGTTTTTTAAGCTGATTTTTGTTCATTTACATAGTATATTCTGCCATCTTTAGTCCAGTTTTAACAACTGCATTTTTACAAAATAAATGAACAGTCCATCAAAACTCCCACTCCTTCATCTCCCACAGCCCAGTGGATGTAGCCCATTAATAGCAATTTCTGGCAGAAAGAGTTGAAAGGAAACAGAACAGGAAATGATATGATGAATCTAGAATAGAACATTTCCCTGATGCCCAGCTGTTTGAGGGATGACCTTACAGTTAACCAGGAAATCGTGAGGTGGCATTGAACCCCCAAGGATTTAAAGATTTAAACTTTCATTCATTTCTTGTGGTATATTTCTTATGGAGGGGACTTTACTGAAGCAAATATTTTAGGAACAATTAGAAAGAATTATGTGATCTGATAAAATATATTTGAGAATAGCTGGAGAACACCTGGATATGATTAAAAACACATGTAAGTGAATCCATTGTTTGTTTTTACTCATGTGTTATATAAACTCTTCTTGTGTGTTACATAGTGTGTACTGTACTTGAGTTCTGTTTTCACAGAGATAAATGATGAAAATAATGCAGGGTTTTTACATTAACTTACATGCTGCATATTATCATTTATGAAGTGTAATCTAGGAAAAGTTGTTCTGTATAATAGCAGAGTAAATCACTCATTCAGACATACAATATACAACATGTCTTAGGCAGGAAACATTAAATCTAATTAAATTGCATGTATATATTCCGTAGAGCTATAAAAAATAAAATAATATATATATATATATATATATATATATATATATATATATATATATATATACATATATATATATAAAATAATAATAATATCAAAATAACAAGAGTATTGCAGTGTGCAGTGATACCTTTTTTATTTGACTAACCTTATATAACAAAAGACAAGCTTTCAAGATAGAGGGGTCTATTTATGCAGGTGCGGACAGCATATGCTGTCGGCATTTATCATTGCACCAGCAGTTCTGGTGAACTGCTGCTGCAATACCGCCCCCAGAAGATTCGCAGCTACTCGGCTGCTAGCAGGGGGTGTCAATTAACCCGATCTTATTCAGTCAGGCTGTTTGCTGTCTGCCACCTCAGAGGTGGCAGACGAGTAAAGGAGCAGCGGTCTTAGGACCGCTGCTTCTTAACTTCTGCTTCAGTCGGAACTGAAGCGGAGAGGGTCAGAAGCAGCATCCGCTGCTTCATAAATAGACCCCAGAGTTTTCTCTTCCTCAGGTCTAAAGCAATACGGATATAATAGAGTTTTTATAGATATTTTGGGAACAAGGGGGGTGTGGGAGAAATTACAGGATGTCATAAATAACACAAGATCAATGTGATGTGAAAAAATATATTTCCTGGTACCATTATGACTGCTATGATTGCTACCATGGTTAATGATAAAAATAAATGCATTTTTTTAGCAAACATAAATGATAAGTTTAAGAGCTAATGCGAGTTATATTACTTCTATAACAATATAGGTAGATTATATGTTTGCAACTGAAACTCACAAATTCACTCTATGAACTTTCATTTTATTGAAATATCTTTGTAATTGGCCTTCCCCTCTCCTGGGTCATTCAAAGTGGATTTCACGTTCCTCTGCCAGGGCATTAGTTGATTATTATTGGCTTACACTTGTTGTTAGTACCTTCAGTGGTTCCCCCATATTGTACAGAATAACATGACAAAATATTTACTAACATGAAAAGCACTTCACCAACTAACAACTAAAGTTTAAAATGTAATCTATACTTCTCAAACACCTTTGTTTAATATACTAAGGCCTGTGCTGCTTTACAAATGCAGGTTTTCCTGCCACATTGGATCTTTTCTGTATATGTCCTTTCCTCACTCTGTCCCAAGTGTCTCAGATATCTTTGAAAATATAAAAATCCATTTTAGCTTCCTAAATAGTTTTTTTATGGTGTGCCTCAAATTGAGGTGGCTTACAGCTCTCTGTGACACATAGTGATCAAGTCATCCATGTTTTATTTAAATATTCATTTTACATTTATTGTGCTACTTGTTACTGTAGTGGTGGAACTTTCTGATGCTTTATCAAAAAAGAAGCATAATAATAATAATAATAGTTTATCAGCAGCTGGTGTTTGTGCTCTTTGTTAAGACACAGCTACATTTTATATGAACTGGTTTATCGAAGACAATAAAAAAAATATCAAATTACTGCTTTCAACTAACATGAAGTTCTGCCATATCACAGTTAAAGGAAAACTATATTTTTGATGAGAAATATACAACATAGAAATACTAGTAACATACATTTAAATAAAGGACATCTCAAATCAACTTTTATTTAAAAATCTAATTTAAAGGGACATAATGGGTGCCTCGGGACTATACTACTGACCTTCATGTCCCTTTAAATACAGTCACATGTATTAGTATACTACCCATGTGAAAAAGGACAAATCATTAAAAGTAAGTGGTTTGCTTAGGATCAAATCAAGATTTCATCTCAGGGTATGTTCATCAGGCAGGAATATATAGGGGTGGTGCTACAATAGAGTCAGACTAGATGACGTCCTTAGGGTGCCCCAATGCAAATTTGGTGCATGACCTAATATTTTAATGTGTATATTTTTATTTTTACTGCCTAACTTGAGCTGTATAGTAGAGACTATTTGTTGTGGCATCATGGCTAGAATGGGAACGATGCCCCTGAAACATAGCTAGGCAGAGAGTTCAGGTCACCCAGAACAAATGGAAGCATCTGGCTGAAATATCTCACTGCACAGCCCCTGTGCTCTTTGCAAAACTTTAGCAGCCTTTATAAAAGTTGGTGGAGCTGGTGAAAGCAGTGACCTCCACGGACATACCTTACCACTTACCTGGAGCCAGGATGTTTCAGTTTCTTCCCAGAACATTCTATGCATCGCTTTCAAAGGAAGTAAACCTGGAATTATTTAAAAAATAATAAAAATAAATAATAACTGGTTGCAGAACAGAAACTGGAAGCTAAACTGTAACAAGAGAGTTACTTCAATTTGATCATTAAAAATCTTTATTAGAAATAATAATCCTACTAAAGAATTGTAACTCTTCCCCACAAGATGGATATGCAATGTGCTATTTTGCAATATATGTCCACACAATAAAGGTTATAAAACTGAATTATTTAGTTAATTATAATGATTTTTTTTAATAACATGTCATATAAATGTACTCATCTAAGGATGAAATAGAAATACATACATATATATATATAAATATATATAAATATATATATATATATATATATATATATATATATATTTATATATATGTAACTATACCAAGCAGATTAAAATAAGTGGTTTATCAAGACTGAAATTGCTTAACGTTCATATACATGTACATAACATATAAGAACTATATCCTTCAATTAAACTGAAAAATACGTATAAACAAAATATTTGCTATTTGCACTCATGAATACTTGCTTGTAATGCTATTATTATAGGGCAGCGTATTCAGAAAATGCTGGTGACATTTTTATGATATCTCTCTACTCTTTTATATTTGCTTTTTTTTTGTAATACTGCAATAATAAATTTGATTTTCTATTATTGCTTAAATTAAACTCAGTGTATACATTGAGTGCAAGAAAGTGTTAATCCTAACAAGCAGAAAAAAAGAAATTAACTAAAATAAGACCTTTGTCTTACAATGACACTTGCTCTATGCTCTTACAGAGAAAAACATGATGATAAAACACCACAAAGAGGAGTGTTATGAATTTTATTAATGACTAGAAGACAGTGCGCAAAACATCAAAGGTCTGTGGAAAAGATTAATGACCCCGTGTGAGACTGTTTAATTACCTCCAGCTAATTAGATTCTTGACCAAATTTTTAATATCTGCATTGCTTCTAAAGCCTAATTGAGATTCCACATTATTTATCAATCTTTCAAAAAGCCCTTAGTGTGCTGCTTTTTTTTAGTTTTTTTTTTCCTTCGCTCTTTGACTCCATTTATGGTCAATTATTAAATAAATAGAAAAGTAACTGTTCTACACAAACTGTGCATGTGGAGCACTTTATGCTTGTTTATTTTGACTGCTTGTTTTATTTTGTTGTTAGCTGGTTTTATACTTAATGATGTGTTTTAGAAAACAGCTAAAAAGCTTTACTGCAAAGAATGTTGGAAATATTTGAATCGTCCAGGGTATGATTTCTATAAATCAGCCTTTGCTCTTGACTCTTTTCAACTGATCTGCCTAACAGTTTACCTTGATCTTGAATCAAGGCGTGGATTGCTATGTGTATACAGAGCTACACCAGTTAATGCATTGCTTTCATTATTTCTTGAGATTCTAGGTTGTTCTAATCGTGACTATTATAAATATACCTGCTGCTACCATGAAAACATTTGTGCATTCAGTAATTAATTGGTAAAAAGATTGAAGAACATTTTCTTGCAGAAAATCGAAACAGTTTATAACAAGGTAAATGGAAGACTTTGTAGTAGTTTGGCCTCAAGTTATTTCACATTCTCTTTACAGAAAGAAAGTTTATTCTCCAAATATAATTATATACAACTTAAAAGATGTAACAGACACACACACAGATATATATATATATATATATATATATATATATATATATATATATATATATATGTAAAATATCTTTTATGTTATAGTTTTTTATAGTATCTATCTATCTATTTATCTATCTATCTAACTACCTATCTATCCACTAGCTAAAATCACAGCTCTCTGTGCTCACTTGACAGAAAGCTGGGTTTACATCAAAGTCTGGGTGCTGGGTCTGGCAGATAAAAATCACATATAAATATTAAACACAAGATACATGAAGCTGGCACTCATGTGGATGCATACAGCATAAAATAAAGAGTAATCAAATGCTATCAATGGAGACAGCACCCATCCACCTGGCGCACAGATTCAGCAAGGACTGCCAATCCAAGTATACACAATGAAAAACAATGGAATCCAGCCACTTGTCAAAAATAATAATAATAAAACCTCTTTATTGCTTCCACATTATGGGAAAAAGGACAACGTTTCAAGCCCTATATTGGGCTCTTAGTCATGTCTCATGGAAGCAATAAAGAGGTTTTATTATTATTTTTGACAAGAGGCTGGATTGCATTGTTTTTCAAAATAAAGAGTAAGGTACAGAATTTGTAAAATGTTGAAAGATCTAGGTATCATGTCAGGGCCTCTTCATACATGGGTTCCTAACCTACAGCATATATGCTAGCCTTCAACTAAACACTATAAACAAGGGTGTCATAGCCAATTGTAATATTTCATAGGTATATATAATAAATGAAATTTGACTACACTTTCAAACATGATTTGATTCATAACCTATGTCATTTGTAAAACTCAAAGCAATGGATGGTCACTTGCCACTCTCAGAGCTGAGTTTAAATCCAATGACTAAGAGCCCAATGCTCTAAAACTCCCCTCTCTGACAAAATTACTTAAGAAGTCAGATCAGTACTGCAAGGTAACTCAAAAGATTTTAAAAATACAAATGTTAGACTGAAAGATGGTTATCTCACTGTGCAGGTTTCTGGGTGTGATGGAGAGACATACGCAAAGATGTTGTATGAATTCTATCCATGCCGGCAAGTTTTTGATCATCAGAGCCAGTCAGTTAACCACTGAGAAGCCTGGGGCATGTCTCAATAGGTAAAAATCTTTAAAAATGTGGTATGTTTTGTTGATGACTAGAATATTTGATTATAGGTTAGGGATTCAAGCATGGACAGGCCTTGACATGATACTTGGACCTAACACCATTTAGCTAAAATCTGTAAATAACTCTTTAGTGTAAGGTTTTAGCCTAGCTGTATATATATATTCTATCTATCATCTATCTATCTATCTATCTATCTATCTATCTATCTATCTATCATCTATCGATCTATCATCTATCTATCTATTATCTATCTATCTATCTATCTATCTATGATCTATCTATCATTTAGTATTCTTATATGTCACTAAAAACCTGAGCACACAATGAATTCACCAAAAATACATAATACAAAATGGTAGTAGTTAGAACAAATTTGATGTACACCTCATCATATGTATAGCTTTCCAAACCAACACACTAAACTAATGACTAACAACACACATACATTTAAGACAACTAGTTAGCTTACACTTACTTCTGAGGCACACAGAAGCAAATTCAAAAACAAGGACATCATGAGGTGCAAATGGTGCAGGTGCCTTTGGACTATAGTCACAGATGGCCCTGACTGACTCTTCAAATATTTATTTAAGAATTAGTAAAAATAAAAAAAGCATACTAATGCAGGTATATTGACCTTTTTGAATGTTTGTGTATAGGGTGAAAGGAGCTGGATAAATGGTGACATGGTTGATACCTTACATTTTACCCTCTATTGTTTCCATTCTTTTCCAATTATGCCTCTTATTTACTGTTAAAACACCAGCTCTCCATAAGAGTGCAAAACAACTACTGCAAGCAATAATGTAAAAAAAAAAAAAAAAAAGGAGGCAGATACTACTCTTGAGGTCTGACCCATTACTGAGGCAGCAACAAAATTGTTAGGGTTGTAAATGAATTTGTATTTAAAGCTAAACCCGTTGGGTAAAGTCGTAAAAGATAAACAATGCCCAGTAGTATAAAACAAGGGGAGATTTTTTAAGTGGTAAATGCACCAATCTCGCTTCATTGCACTACCACTAGCATGTGACATTGATATTACAAGTCCATGGTAAAGCACGTTAAACAGGAAAGGGTTAGCGCCGCCAACTTCACTCAGATACAGTCTATACTTTTCATGAATATCTATACTTTAAAAAATGTTGGCTACATGCGAGCGGTTGCATGTTTTTTTAAAGGCTTCGGGTTTGCTACGCTGCATCCTGGTGGATTCTAAAAATGGCAGGGTGGTGAAAGAATCCACCACAGGTGGGTTCTTTCACCACCCTGCCATTTTCGGAATCCACCTTGATGTAGCATAGGCAAACCCGAAGCCTTAAAAAAAAAACATGCAATTGCTCGCATGAAATAACGAAAAAACACATAATTACCCACAAGAAATAGATAAATATCTCATAACCACCTGCACAAAGTATAACAAGAAATAACCTAACCTCCCACACAAAGTATTAACAAACACCAAAACCACCAACCCCCACATCGCAAAATAATAAAGTAATTAACGCCTAATCTGCAAATAACATAATTAAAATATTAACCCCTTAACCGCCAACCCAGCACATCACAATAAACCTAATTAACCTATTAACCCCTAAACCGCCAAACCCCCACATTGCAATAAACCTAATTAACCTATTAAATCCTAAACGCCAACCTCCCACAATGCAAATAACTAATTTAATTACTAATCCCCCTAACCTAACACCCCCTAAATTAACCCCAATACTAAGTTACACTTAAATAAAACCTAACTTTAAATTACAAAAAAAATCTAAAGCTACAAAAAATAAAAAACTCTAAAATTGCAGAAAAAAAAAACAAACAAAATTATCAAAAATTTAAAAATTAAACCTAATCCCTATGAAAATAAAAAAGCCCCCCAAAATAAAAACACCCCTAAACTAAACTAAAAAGGGCCTTTTGTAGGGCATTACCCTAAGTTAAACAACTCTTTTACATTTAAAAATTACTAAATCCCCCCTAACAGTAAACCCCCCCACCAAGCCACCCAAAATAATAAAACTAATACTAAAAAAAAACTAAACTACCCATTGCCCCTAAAGGGGCATTTGTATGGGCATTGCCTTTAAAAGGCTATTCAGCTCTTTTCCAGCCCATTAAATCTCTAATCTTAAAGAAAAAAAAAGAAAAAACAAAAACCTAACACTAAACCCCAAATAGGTTCCAGTCCGGCGGAGAAGGTCTTTTTCCAGGCGGCTTTATCATCTTCTATCTTCATCCAGAGCGAAGGCGGCGCGGAGCGGAGGGCGGGGCTCGCTTCCCCGATGCGTGGATCCTCAGTGGTGGTCATCAACGGCAGCGTTCCTCAGCGGTGGCGGTCCTCAGTGGCTCTTCATGTAATCGTCCATCGTACATTGAAGATTAAATGCAAGGTACCCCATATTTATTGGGATACCTTTCATTCCTATTGACTGAAATTTTGAAATCAGCCAATAGGATGAGAGCTACTGAAATCTTATTGGCTGATTTGAACAGCCAACAGGATTTCAGTAGCTCTAATCCTATTTGCTTATTTCAACATTTCAGCCAGTAGGAATACAAGGTACCCCAAATTGATTGCGGTACCTTGCATTCAAACTTCAGCCTCCATGCTGCTAAGGAACACCGCTGCCGAAGAAGGCCGTCGTTGAGGACCGCCACTGAGGATCCATGCATTGTGAAAGACCGCTCCACACCTCCACTCCGCGCCGCCTTCGTTCCGGATGAAGATAGAAGATGATGGAGCCACCTGGGAGAAGACCTCTGCCGGACTTCAGGAAAGGTGAGTACCTATTTGGGGCTTAGTCTTATGCTTTTTTTTATTTTTTGTGGTGGCTTATTTTTAGATTAGGGTTTTTTGGGCTGGAAAAGAGCTGATTGCCCTTTCAAGGGCAGTAAAAGAGCTGAATGCCCTTTTAAGGGCAATGCCCATACAAATGCCCCTTTAAGGTTAATGGATAGATTTAGGTTTTTTTTAGTGTTAGTTTTTTTTTTTTTGGGGGTGTTTGGTGCATGCAGGTTTTACTGTTAGGGGGTAATTGGTAATTTGTTTAGATAAAAGAGCTGTTTAAGTTAGGGCAATGCCCAACAAAAGGCCTATTAAGGGCTATTGGTAGTTTAGTATTAGAGGGGGGTGTTTTTATTTTTGGGGGGATTTTTATAGGGGTATTAGTTTAGGTTTATTTTTTTATTTTGGATAGCTTTGTTTACTTTTTTTCTGTAATTTTAAATTTTTTTATTTTGTGTAATTTTAGGTTTGGGGTTTGTATTTTTTTTTTTTTTTTTTATAGACTGACCTCTGGGCAGGCTTATTGGCAAGTTATTATTACTTTTTTTTAATAAAGATTTAAAAGGGATATGCTTCATGGCAAAGAGTTTAACTGGGAAGGACTCCAATCCATGGCGGTTCTAGAATTGAATAGTTTGGGGGCTAATGGGCAGGCTAACAAAGGTGGTGAACACAATAAATAGAGCCCTTTGCATCTCAATGGTGGGTGCTACAAGTGCATTTGGAAGGGCATAGCACTCCTCAGGCGTCCCATAGAACCACCACTGGCTCCAATGTATGTATAAATAAATATATATATATATATATATATATATATATATATATATATATATATATATATATATATATATATGTGTGTGTTTATGTGTATATGTATACGTCTATATATGCTTATATATTAATTTGTAAAGTGTTTTAATGGAAATACTTTCATTTCCTATGTTCTTCACATAGAATTTTTTTTAGTTTTAAATAGATTTTCCTAAATATATCTGTATATACAATATATTTCTATCTATCTACCTATCTATCTATCAATCATCTATCTATCTATCTATCTATCTATCTATCTATCTATCTATCCGTCTGTCTATATCTGTATATATTCATATAGATGTATAGACATACATATATATTTTTTAAAATAATATTTTTTCTTTTACTTAGCCATTCCAATCCATTTTAATAGCCACCTTTTGAATTATTGAGTTAGGGCCAGATTACAAGTGGAGTGCTAAATTATTGTGTGCCCACAAACTGGCAAATGTGCCCTTTAGAGAACGCAAGATAATTAACCAGCCATTACAAGTTTCTGGTTATTGCTACCACGAGCTCACAATTGATAATTAGTGCTTATAAAATTAACCTTAGATAAGATCTCTGGTTAATTTTATAAATGTGTCCCAAATGCCCCCAAAATACAGTCTAAGTGTATTTTATTACAAAATAGACAGCTAGATTACAAGTTGTTGCGTTATGGCTGCTCGCTAATTTCGTATACGTTATTTTCTTTGCGTACCTTTCATAACGTACAGTAGGTATCACGAGTCTGAAAAGAACCTCGTAACACGTCGCAGTAACACGTGTACTGCGTTTATTTACCAAGTGTAATCACGGGCGCGTAATGAATTCTCCTGTAGAGATCAATGCAAAATGAAGAATACACGGATTTTTCTTCTAAAACTCGATCTTGTGAGAAATACACACTGCTCTGTCATATTACGTACATGGACAAGAAAAACAGTCAGCTCAAATATACAAACAACAACCGCTCACGCAACATAGCGCATATGCATTCAACATTAATAATCGGAAACAACTAATACTACACAGCATTTACACTAAACGAGGAATAGGAAAATATGTTGCGAACTGCAACACGGAACAAAACAACATGAAAACAGAATTTTACACTGATACACAAACAAAACATTTGCATTGCCGATTACAACACATTATTACAAAGAAAAAACATTTACAACACTTAACAAATACGACACCATCACAAATTAACATTTAGATTTGGAGATAATACATTTGGAGAATGTCAGGCAAAACGATCACTTTGACATCATCGCATTATACACATTCCACAAATACATATGTGCATTTACAAACTCAATATGAGCATGCACAAATTAAAACAACTAATACACATTGCACACATACAAATCAAAAAGAAAGCACACCTGGACATTGTTTACTTTGCAACCCGGTACATCATTAAACATTTACATAGGGTATATAAGCATGCTAGAAAGATGGCTTCTTTATGAGTTAGGTGCAGGTCTAGGCGTTGGAGAGTTTGCTGAGATTAGAGAGAGATTAGAGAGAGATTAGTGTAAGAGTTAGTGTGAGAGTTAGTTTTTGAGAAAGTGAGTTAGTGAGATAGAGAGCATTAGTGAATGAGTGATGTTTTTTGGTACATTCCTTATATAAACACATTTACATGCAAACACATTCAATACATACATACACTTTTCACTAACACTAATGAACTCCATACCCCATTCCCTTTCATACTACACTCCATACAACATTCCCTTTCATCCCATACCCCATTCCCTTTTATCCCAAATCCCATTCCCTTTCATCCCATACCCCATTCCCTTTCTTCTTATACCCAACCCATAGTTAGATTTTGTTTGATTTACAACAACTTATTGTTTACATATTCTCATTTTCGTCTTTTTTACCATACGCGTTTGTCTGTTTAATACTCCTTACCCTCCTTTTTAAACCCATTCACACTTTGAGCAATTTTTACTTTTAGTTCATTATTTTAACCCCCTTTCATTTGGGCACATTAACATTTTGACTGAGTATGGTGGGAGGGAGGGATAGGGGGCAGATTAGTCCAGAGCTATTAGAGCTCATTAGGCATGAGTTTAGGGATGAGCTTATGAAGGAGGTTAGGCCTTTTAATTTAAAAGGTGTATGAAAGGATTTGGTGGCTGTGCAAGTGGGGAAGAAGCAGGAAGGGCAAAATGGGGAGAGCGGTGAGGGAGGGCAAGGATTTTTTTGGGGAAGGGCCGGGAGAGGGGTCAGAACGGGAAGAGCCGGGAGAGGGGTCAGGATGGGAAGGGCCGGGAAAGGGGTCAGGATGGGAAGGGCTGGGATGCTGATGCCCAGAAGTGAAAGTTCCATCTGAAATATATAATACAATTTTATAAATACATATATTATATTAAAATATATTATTATATTGAGAGAACTCAATATTCACCAGCATTTAAAGTCTGTATTCTTGTTCTCAAAAATATTTATACAAATTCACAATAATGACTATGTTTAAAGGTATTGATTGATTGGAATCAAGTCTAATTGATAATAATATTTAATTGATCCTTGAAACTCTGATTGTTCAATGGTATTTTTCATGGAACATTTGATCAATACCTCAAAAAATATATTTTTCAAAGTCAACATTATGTGCTAATCTTTATGATTTTATAATATGATATTTCTCTTTTTGATAATATATCAGTACGCGTGTATGCATTTGAGATTGAAACGCCATAGAGCTCTTTTAGACATATGCCCGTTGATTGACTTTGGAGACTCCACCAATTGGATAATATGGGAGTGTGTAATATGATCAAATATAAATGGCCACTCCACATAGCCTTTGAAACAAGGTAATCACTGATTAACATATAGATTAAGATGATTGCCTTTGTAATCCTAAATAGAATTATTTTAAGCTTGATGGTTCAATCAATTACTTTTCAGAATCTATACACGGTAGATACTACTGTTTATATTAAATATTAAGAATAGAATGGTATCTATCTGACATTACTTTTACAGAGTATGTTATGTGAATATCTCTGTTACATTAGGATCAAATGTATGTCATCCCAATATTAATAGACACATTCAGAATTGCATTTTTTAGGTTACAGGAATATTAATGTTTGTTTGAGTGGAATGGACACTCTACACATAAATCATTTGCAAATCACTTTACATATCATACATCATGAAATTAAATCAATGAATTTCAACATGATTATGTTTTATGTATACTTAGAAGTGGCTGAGAAGCTAAGAACATTGATGACATAATGAGATGGTCTGCATCTAGTCACTTAGATGAATAGCAATGACTGTCTGTACAATCATAAGATGATTATTGGGCGTTTGAATGTAATATGCATGTTCTTGCTGCACGATATAGAAAGGGGGGCAGTAGTGTATTGAAAAAATAATGGAATAATATATTTTAAAGGGACAAAGCTGTAGACTTTATTTTTCTTCAAGAGTATGATTTGGAAAAAATAATACACGCTAGATACATGTTATATATATTTGACTACCATCAGACTCCGAGGGAGCCACTTCCTCCTCCATTCCACATGTTGTTACATCAATCACTGTAAAACATAATATGTTGTGTTGTGTACACGTTAAAATCAAATATTATAACATGTGTTACTGGGGTTCAAGGACACACATCAATGTTGCATTAAAGAGATACTGAACCAAAGTTCGGAATTTCATAATTTTGATGGAGCATGCAAATGAAATAAAATATATAATTATCGATGATTAATAATTAAATGTGATTGTCTGTATTTTGAAAATCTGGAAAAAAGCATAGTACATGGAACATTTAATAGTTCTCATGTGTGTATCGCTTGATTGTTTTACATTTATACAAAATATCAACATGTGCTAGCCATGTTCTGAAGCACAAAGGTGTAGACCAAGAAGCTTTGAGATCTTAATATTAAAATAATTATATATAGGGGGGCGGAGCCAACTACAAGACTGACTGGTCGCACAGGACTGGAGCTCCCGCTATCACACCACTCTCCTAGCAAAAAAATAACCCTTTATTCTGACTAACCCTTTAAATTCTAAGCCATATAAGCCTGTGGACATAACTACTCTCCAAACCTTTGTGGTTTTTTTTTGTTTTGTCCCTGTAATTGCCTACTTAATAATCCTTAGAGGATCGCAACCATCCCTATCTCGCATCCCTGCTGTGCACTGGCAAATGGGTGATATCGCGCTACGAAGCGCTAAACAAATAGTCTGCCTCCTTCCCTCTGACCTCCCTTACCTCTCCGGTAGCTCCGGTAACAAACTAGAGACTGGGGATTCCCCGGCTCAACACTACCCGAGACCTTAAAGACTTGCGGCGCTTTAGAAATAAAGCCCGCGAACGGCGGCCATTTTGGAATCTGTAGCCGCACTCTGTTCAGCGCTCAGGGAGAAAACTGACAGTGCTGCTATACCCGGAGCCCGCTCTACAAGCAATCGGACGGCAGAGTGACATCCTTTACACAGTTGGGACCAGTGGGACTTTACCCTTCCCAGGTAATTTTGTTCCAATATTACACATATACCCTCACAGCCTTTCAACCGCTGCTCCTACTATACGAGCCTGTCTGGGACCCATGCTGGAAAGTATCAGCCCTCTTGCATAAAAACTCTGGACACTAATAAGCTGCTTAGCCCATAGTTTGTCATTGCACAGTGTTGCATCTCCCAGGATATTTTGTATGAGCCTGCCTAGGACTTACTTCAGAAACTGACAGTCTCTCAATATAAGGACACTGAGCTCAAATCGACATCCTGGCTCATAGTTAACCCCCACAGTACTGCAGTCCCCAGCTCACATACGCACAAATATTGTCTGGAAAGTGAGAAATATCTCCCATAATTTAACGTAGGGCAAGCCTCCATACAGCAGGCCCAGTACCCTAATTTCCAAAGACTCACTAGCTTAACATTAAGCTCCCCTTTGCATGTACTATAAATCATAGTTCACCGCTGGAGATTTTCACATAAACCTAAAGACCTATTGCTGGTATTTAACTCCAGGAGAGTGAGCTAGAGAGGCAAGTCTTTTTATTTATTTTTTTCTTTATTTTTTTTCTTCTCCCATAATCTGAGATATTACACCCTCCTGGGTAAAGCCCTCACACGGATTACACTCTCACAGCACAGCTCCTCTATGCAATATTTTTTCTCACTGACACTGCTTTATTGCAACACTTGGGCTGGTCCCGTAAGTCTTTGGCTGAGGACCCAGATAGAAGAATAAGGAGGGTGTGAGAAAGAAGCAGAGAGAGTGAAGAAGCAAGGAGGAAAGGAGAGGGAGAGAAAGTAGAGAGAAAGAGAGAAGAGTGAGGGGGAGAGAAAGGGGGAGAAGAAGAAAGGGAGAGAGCGGAAAGAAGGAGGAAGGAGGAGAGAAAGCTGATTAAAGCACCTCACAATTGCCTCACAGAGGCTTTTCCACCCTAAACCTATCCAGTATCATACTTCAGTGTACAATTTGGCAGGGCTCACCAGCAAATAGACCATCTCTGCCTATTCTATCTGACAGTAGGCTCCCTCTCCCCTCTTTCCCACTGACAGTCTCTCAATATAAGGACACTGAGCTCAAATCGACATCCTGGCTCATAGTTAACCCCCATGCGGGTCATACCCACCTTCCTTTTCCCGATCTCTCCCAGAGGTGGCACTGTTCCTGGAGAGGAGCCACTCTTAATATTTTATCAGTTGGCTTTATGGGAGCTCACCCTCGTCACTGCAACTTGACATCAGTGCCCCTTTTCTCATCAAGGATTTAGAGCTGTGATGGAGGGCTGAGGCATCATGCCCTAAGGGTGCTTGCCTATTGCCCCCCCAGCTATCAACTATATCAGGAACATATTTACTAAGAGGCCAGGTGACTTCTCTCTTTCATTATGGTGCACTCAGTTAAAAGAAAGCCTAAGCATCAGGATAACCCTAAGAGGACTCTTACTGACCACTTTCACAGCAAACAGTTATCTGATCCAGATCTTTCGGAGGAAGACTCCAGAGACTCCATAGCTCTGACTTCTGAAAGTACTAAATTAGATTCCTCCCGCAAAGATAAAACAGCTCTCTCACAATCTACATTTCTAGAAACCATCAAAATCCTCACAGATAAAATGGACACTCACTACTCCTCTCTCAGACAGGAACTCCGTCAATCTGTGAGCGAATTGAAGCGAGAAATTTCCTCACTGGGAGAGAGGACAGAAGTCTTAGAAAGAAAGCACGAGGATTTAGCAACGGACCACTCCAATCTCCTAGCTTACTCACAAAGCCTTGCGGAGCAAATCTCTGATTTAGAGACCAAAATGGCAGACATAGAAGATAGGTCTCGCCGTAATAATCTTAGGATTAGAGGCATTCCCGAAGATATCTCCTCATCCGAATTACAGAATTACCTAATTACATTCTTTAAAGTCATCTTGAACACAACCTCTGAACAGGACTTTCTGATTGATAGAGCACACAGGGCCATGCACCCCCACAACTCCACTGCTGACATCCCCAGAGATGTCATCCTGCGCCTACACTATTATACCACCAAAGAGAGAATCATGCGTGCCTCCTTTGCCAACAAGCCTCTCAAGGAGCCCTATCAAAAGCTACAAATTTTTCCAGACCTCTCTCTGCATACACTTGCTAAAAGGAGAATCTTCCATCAGTTCACATTAGCTTTGAGGCAACATAAAATCAAGTACAGATGGGGTTTCCCTGTTAAGCTTTTTGTTCAACACCAAGACTGCACATACACCATTTCATCCATAGAACAGGGTATGAAGTTGCTAAACACTCTGGAACTCTCGGGAATCCCAGACCCTCCTTCCAAGACTCAAGGAAGCATAAACAACCTTGATGCTTCAGCCCCAGCTTGGCATCCACAGAACTCAACCTCTTCAAGCACATAATTAGAGAAGCCCTAATAGTTTGGCAGACGCCTTCTGTCTATATCACAGCATCTTAGTCCTTGTTTTTGGAACGCTACTTTGTCTTGCAGTTTGGTGAGACACCTACCTGGGGACCTGAGGAGGTTCGGAGTGCACTCACGGGTACATTTCTTACTCTTCTTTCACTCCTGAATCCTCCCTTTTCTTATGCAAGACTGCCTCATTTGACGCCCTTCAATCAGGTAAGCCGGGAGCTCACGTACGGGTACATATCTTACTCTATTTATAGCTCCCGGCCACGTGTCTATATGCTTCACAGATTTGTTTATATTCTAGGCATACAGTGTTATATATCATTGTGGTTTATTTTCTTGTTATGTTTCGGTATCTTTCTTTCATGATATATTGCTTTCTCTACAAGCTGTTTTCAAATGACAATTGCAGCACTTCTCATGTTGACCTTGTTACCTTGCTGGCGTGTATGCCTTTTATGTGGATTTCTAAATAAAGGAGCTTTTTATTTTTAAGCCATTGGACTGGCGGTACATTATTTATATTCACCCTATCTACATAACCCTTATGTGTGCGGGGATTCAGCTGATCCAGCACTTCTCATGTACCTGAACAGGTAAAAGACATGATGGACGCTAACTAGTTTGGATTTATTAATATTTCATGATTTGTTCTAATTTCTAGGTTTATACTAAGCTGATTTAATAAGGAATGTCCATGTTCTTGTTTCCATTGGTTCCCCTCTCCCTATATGTATAGGAATAGTCTATGATGTATTTTATTGTGCCACATTACCTCATACACAAATCTAGTCCACACCATTTCACTCACCATTCACCCCTTCTGGTGCACTTTTCATTAGCTGCCACATCACTATTCATCCTTCCTACATATCTTAACTAGGATCTCCCCCCTCCTGCCACCTCCTCAGGACTCATACAAACACTTAGTTTCATGTTCCTGTCCTACTAACTCGTCACTCATGACTGGGGGTGCGTGGTGCATGTCACTCCCCTGCTCCTCGACATCTTTTACCTTGCTATTGTTTTAGCTCACTCATCTCCCCTCATCATACGTTCCTTCTGGAAACCCCCATCTTTATCTTTGCTACCCTCTGATTAATCCCTACACCCACTTAGTGGGTGGCACACTTTTGGCTCCCCCCCCTCCACCCATACCATACCATACCATACGCATACATATACCTACTATTTTTAAAGATATTCTCTCACAAGCCATTACTTTCTTTTACCGAACTAATTTCCCCTCCCTATCTGTTTTTAACCAAAGCGGTTCTGGATCGCTGTCTCCCCCCTCCCCTCAACAACTTAACACTAAATTGTCTGCGTAAGTAACCTAAACCTTTGACTTATTCTTCTATATCTCAATCCTCTTCAGTTATTGATAACGGAAACGGATCTAGTGTTCCTCCTATTCCTCCTCCCCACCCAGGTACCCTCTCCCCTTCCCACCCACCCTTTTTTTTTTTCTCTTTCATTCCCTCTCTCCATGGAAGGACTACACTTCTTTACCCTGAACGTACAGGGATTGAACTCCCCAACAAAGCGCAGCCTTCTCTTTACCCTCCTACGTAAAAAACACGTAGACATAGCATTCATCCAGGAGACCCACTGGACTCACGCTCCGGAGGTCTCCCGCACGTCCAGACAATTCCCCATGCTTTTAGAAGCCACATTCTCCTCCAAGTCATGGGGCATTGCCATCTATGTAGGTAAAAATGTTACTTATGTCCCGATCTATACTGAATCTGACCCCCAAGCGAGGTTTATCATCGCCATCTGTAAACTGAATTCCCACCTAGTCACCTTGCTTAATATTTACGCACCAAACACCAAGCAAATCAAATTTCTTAGGAAACTGCTTAAGGCAGTAACAGTAATTAAGCAAGGAGACCTTATCCTAGGGGGGGACTGTAATTTGTTGTGGGATATTAAACTAGATAGAACAGGACCCCCACTTTCTAGTAATGATAGAGCTATCCACTCCCTCTCCTCCGCCTTTCAACTCCTTATGGTGCAGTACGATTTATATGACACAAGGCGTGCAATACACCCACAGGAGAGGGAATACACATTCTACTCCCACCCACACAAATAACATACACAGATTGATTACTTCTTCACTCACGCACACCTCATTGAACATATTCACTTCATATTCATCGCCCCGGTCTCCTAGTTTGATCATGATTCTTTGCAACTACATTTGGGTCTGCCTGCGAGCCCTCCCCCTGGACTGTCGCGCATGTGAGACTGGACTGTCACAGACCCCCTCCTTAAGACCGCTCTTCAGACTCACATAACAGACTTCCTAGCCCTTAACGACGATAACCAGACCTCCGCACAGATTCTATGGGCCACACTGAAGGCAGTAATGAGGGGTCATCTCATACAATTTGAAGCCGCTTGAAATCTACAGCCACTCTATCTACTCTAACCATCCAACTCCGTAAGCTTAAGACTGCTCTCTCCCATGCCTACTCTCCCGATATAAATGACGAAATTGCAAACATTTCGAAACAAATACAAATTCTGGAACTTAAAAAGACACAAAATATGATGGAAAAATTTAAAAAAAGATATTATTATCAGGGCAATAAAGCCTCTACCCTCCTAGCCTCCAAACTTAGACACCGAACAGCTCAGGTGAGAATAATGTCCATTCAGTCTCCCTTAGGGGTAAATATGTCGGCGCCGGCGGACATTGGTGACGCCTTTAAACTCTACTACTTATCTCTATATAATATAGAGGCCAACCTAGAGACCCCGGCGCACACCCCTGAGGAAATCTCTGAATTTCTCAACTCTCTCTCTCTTCCCTCACTCTCCGGTGATGCTATTTCCTCCCTCTCCACCCCGATAGCAATAGAAGAAATCACAAACATTATTAGAAGCTTGAAATTGGGGAAAGCCCCGGGCCCTGATGGCTTTACTGCCAGATTTTACAAAACTTTCCTCCCCCTCATAGCCCCCATTCTTAGCAGATTCTTCCAGGAGATATTCTCTGGTGCCTCCTTCAAAGCGGAGTTCCTAGAAGCAGTTATCATTACAATCTTGAAACCAGGTAAGCCGCCCAATCTCTGCAGCAGTTACCGTCCCATCTCATTGATTAATGCTGACACCAAGATATATGCCAAGCTCTTAGCCACCAGAGTTACGAAAATAATCTCCCCCCTTATAGCCAACGACCAAGTTGGATTCATTCCAAATAGGGAGGGCTCGGATGCAACTAGACGAATCCTAGGTGTCCTACATGCGGCAGCTAGGGGACCCGCTTCCTTCCTGGCCCTGTCTTTGGATGCCGAAAAGGCCTTTGACAGGGTCAGGTGGGATTATTTATGGGAAACTCTGAGAGTCTTTCAATTCCCTCAGACTTTTATCTCTGCGGTTAAAGCCCTCTACAACAATTCCTCGGCCATTGTCCGTGGGTTTGGGTTCCAATCTCCCAGGTTCACGATCTCAAATGGTACTAGACAGGGCTGCCCCCTGTCCCCCCTCCTGTTTGCTTTGGCCATAGAACCCCTAGCCCAATCCATTAGGTTAAACCCCACAGTTAGAGGCCTCTTCATTGGCTCTCACACTCATAAAATCTCCCTTTACGCAGATGACATTACCCTGTTTCTGACATCCCCTAAGGATTCTCTTCCAGCAGTCTTCACTATCCTACAACAGTTTGGAGACTTAAGCTTCTACAAACTCAACGTAGCCAAAATGGAGGCCTTACCCATAAATTTCTCCCTGGAAGACCTAACCCCCATTCAGACAGCATATCACTTCCAATGGAAAACCACTTAACTCAAGATGCTAGGGATACATCTTGGCCCAGATCCCTCCGTGGTCATAGCTCCTTGAGTCATGGGAGTTTAGGGAGATTTCCTGGACAGGGCGTATTGCCGCAGTAAAGATGTCCTTCCTCCCCAAGATCATTTATCTTTTTAGATCCATCCAATATAACATCCCCAGGTCGCTCCTTAATAGGTTCCAAAGTTTGATCACCACCTACGTGTGGAAGGATCGAAGGCCTAGAACCTCTGGACGCACCTTGGAAAAACCGTTCTCGCAGGGTGGCTTGGCTCTACCAAACATGATCTCCTACTATAATGCTGCCAGACTGTCCCATGTTCTCCTCTGGAATGACCCTGACAGACAACTTGTCTGGTTCACTCTTGAGTCCGCCCTATTACCCCTAGGCTTAACCCTCTCTGATCTTCCCTGGATTCCTCTTCACCATAGACATGACATAGCTATCATACACCCCATCTTCAAACACGCATTGCAATTCTGGGACCAGATAAGACATAATTCAGCTATCGCCCCATATCCTTCCCCTATACTCACAATCTCTGCCGCACTTTATTGCCTACCAGACTCTCACCATGACCTCTGGCCACAATTACACTCACTTTTAGTAACAGACTTCTACGAAAATGACAATTGGCTTCCCCACTCCGAAATCTGTATAAAATTCCACCTCCCTCCTAAGCTCAGTTTTGAAGGATTTCGACTGAGCACGCGCTTATGTACCTGGGGATATCCAAAACGGTCATTACGGCCCAAAACAGTGCGGGAAAGAGCCTGGCAGGGGGCTCATAACCTCAAACATCTCCTCTCTTTCCACTATAATCTTCTTACTAATTCACTCCCCCCTCACAATATCCCACAACATCAGGCCTGGGAGAGGGAAATTGGGTTCACTGTAACAACAGATGTTTGGCATGCCAGAATTGTGATGACCAGGAAACTTCTTCATTGCGCAACACTATGGGAGCTCCATTATAAAATATTAGTTCGCTGGCACTTAGTTCCAGTTACTTTACACAGAATATATCAGTCACAACCCCCTAGTTGCTGGAGAAATTGTAGAGATATTGGTACAGCATTACACATATGGTGGACTTGCCCAGTTATCCAATCTTTTTGGAGAGACATATATGAACTTTCAGTCACTCGGTCTCACCCCCCCTCGTACCCCAGAGGTAGCCCTACTCCATATGCAGATGCCAAACCTCTCCCCCCCTGGGGAGGCTCTCACAATTTATATTCTAATGGCTACGAAACTTGCATTGGCCAGAGCCTGGAAAGAGGAAAGACCTCCCCCTCTCTCACAGGTAATTTCCACGATACATTTTATCGGACAAATGGAACAGTACTCATACAAAGCCCTAGATAAATCAGACTCCTTTCATGCTATTTGGCTGAAGTTTCCGAATTGGAATATAAGCCCCGGGCCGCCACACTGAGATACCTTCTTCCTCCCCCCCCCGTTTTTTTTTTTCTCTCCCTTCCCCCTCCCTTCTCTCCCCTTATCCCTTCCCCACACCCACACTATTTCCTTTCCGTCCAGCCTCATTTTCTAGAAATAACGATATCAGTATCATCCCATCATTCCTTGCAGACATAGCTACTTGTTCTATCCTTCCTAAACATCCCTTATTTAAAAAGAGACTAGTTGCTATATATATTTTGCCTATTTCCATGCTCGACCACTGCACTGTATTTTTACTGTATTTTTATTGTATATTCACTATTCCAGGTCATTGTGGACCTCATTGTACTGTTCTCAATGGCATTACTATGTTAACTTAAAGATTGTCTCAATAAAAATTTATGATTAAAAAAAATAATAATAATAATAATAATTATATATATAATTAGAGGAGTACATTATAAGTTTTATTTAAATGAAATGCTTCATCATATTCACAATCAGAATATTTTTGAAAAAGACACTTTTAATGACGTATGAATGAGTTACCAGAACCCTGCAAAGGCAGGTCTGTGTCAGTGCTGGATCCCTCCCAGTCTGTCACAATAACTAGATCTATTAATGATATAAATAAATATTATGTAACACAATTTGTACATCAACTTTAAATATACATATTTGGTATTCCAAAATAACATTATTATAAACTATAATATCTTTTGAAATGTGATTAGACCACTAATATGAAATAAATTCATTAGTTCATCTAGGTGATTGGAAAGAAAACGATGTCTTTCACATATGTCCGATTTCTTAAAATATTAGACAGCCAATTCTTATCATATTAATCTATGGCATATCTACAAATAACTATTGGTCCCTCTTTGTAAAAGAATCCAGACAGACAACACTTTGAATAACAACTGGTGACAACTAGAGCATAATACACGTGGCACACATATATATTTGTGCAATATACAGTAATCTGGTTTCTGACACAACACATATTGATCACAATGCAAGACATAAGATATATTTTAAAGTATGTTATCATGGTGCTGTTAGAATATGCTTATATATAAAGGTAGTCCGAGAGTGAAAGATGTGATTTAAATCACAATATTGTTTCATCAAAACAGTGTAATGATTACCAAAGATATTGTTTATCTATAGATAAATTAAATACCAATATTTGAGAATGTCACTCTAAAGGAATTGTCTATTCTATATGTTGATGTAATGAATCCAGAGAGCATGCAATTTCAAAAATAAATATAATTTCCTCCTATCATCATGAATATTTAATTATCCTTCTCTCTTAATGATAAGATGAAAATATCAAAGCATATGAGATGTATATTTATATATTCTGCACATGTGTAAAAATGTGTTAGTGTTGTGTAAATGTAGCCACCAACTGTCAAGCACTACCCAGGTGCAAAATACAAAATGGGCACGACCCTAATATTACATTGAAATACAGATAGCAAGAATCAGAGGAAAATCTTTGAATATTAATAAATTGAGATTTGGATTACAATGGAATTTGATCTCTAAACCGTGATTCTTCTTTTAAAATACACTAATTAGATGATACATGTTAATATAGATCAATGTGAATGAATTAGGCAATGTTAGGTACAAATTTGTAAGACAAAAGTAAAGTATAATGAGACATACCAGAATGGGACAAACCCAGGCTAGAGGGTCCAGCACCAACATCCATCTCTGTAAAATATTCAATCAGGATTGTATATCATTAATACAATCAGAACTTTGACACGAACAATCATACATTGCTTTTCAGATTGACAAAGTTAAACATTTTAATTCTTCATGTGAGTTCATGGTTTTCAAAAATGTATTTCGAAATAAAGAGATCTATGGGATCATCTATATTTAGTTTCAAGCTTATATGTTGTTGACTGTCCCTTTAAGTCATTTATGTCTTCTTGCATTGTCATCAATTGTTAGACATTGCGTGGTCATTTTTTTCTTTTTATATTGCTAGTATAGCTTTTGTAATTTCTAAGATAGAATAGATTGTATTCTTCACATTTATACTAATTAATGTATACATTTGACAAACATGTCTAAAGTAATGCCACTGTTACAACAAACACATGTTCACGTCTCTGCGTAATTATATCTTCCATGAGCATAGCGCAATAATTAAAAGTGTAATTGCGCATCCGTGATTATGAATTGATTTGGATCTAGTAGTGTCATGAGTATAATTTGTAAAGCTTTAGAATATATTTACAATTGTGTGTATCACTATATTCAAATAGGATCATTGTAAAGATTAAATAATAAAAATTAATATTTCTAACTTTTGTATGAATCGATATTCAAGGTATAAAATGGCGGAGGATAGGGATTTCACGGATGCGCAATTCCATTTTATTTCTGTGACCCATATTCGGGAGAGCGCAAGAAAAAGCATTATTCCTATTTGATGTGTGATGAATCTAAATTCATATGTCTACCATCATATGTAATGTCTGTTGTGAGATCTATATAGGTTGAATATATGACTATATACACATTGCATAAATATATACTCAAATATTAATATATTATATGAAGTCTGATATTTACCTGGTTCAGCCTCTGTAGTGCCTTTTCCCAGGTCACTGATTGGAGATGCACTGGCCTCCAGGTTGGGAGTTTCAGAGCCAGCAGATGGTTACTGTGAAGGGGCCGAGGAGTGTGTGGAAGCAAATCTGCAGGGGAAACGGAGATTGAGAAGGACGCATAAAGTTTCCTCATAGGGTTGTAGGAAAAGTTTCCGTGGGGGTGGATCCTGATTTCCACCTCTCCAATGGGCTTTTGCTCACTCCCTCATGAGGTGGACTTTATTGCGAAGCCGCAACCTCATATCCCCGAATATCCGCATGATTTGATCTGAGGTCCTCTGGACGTCTTTCACTGAATTCACAGAAATGGTGATAGACACACAGAGGGCCCCTTAATCGCCAGCTTCGTCCACCCCTTCTGAGTCCCAAACAGCTGCGGATAAAACTCCTCGACTGCATTGACCAGTGCAGTAATTTCCACATGTGTGAACCTGGGAGACATCCTGTTGGTACTTTTTAAATATTATATATATTTGCATATAACAATATACCAACAGGTATTAGAGAACTGACAAAAATGGCAACGTGTAATGGACTTTTATATGGGGAAGTAAACATGAGATGTACCATGGGACATGTTATCTGTACATCTGATTGGATAAAATACTGTAATTTTGTTAGCATCTCTGTGAGGCCATACTGAGTCAAGTCATGTTTGTGTGATGATCTCTGATTGGCGGTTACTTAATGGTTCATGAATTCATATCTTTGTAACTTCCATACACATACCTCCTGGAGGTGCTGTTACTACATTTGGCATGTAGAATAAATTAGAATTTATGAGAATGGTATGCGTATATATGTAACGCATATATAATATATGGAATCCATTAAATATTAATATTTTTGGTTGACATTTGAACTAGATTGTATTTTTACTCTTGATAGTAAATATAATCATCACATTAGTAAATGTTTATTACACATTTGGATGTTTAATATTGATAAAGTTCTTTAATAAAAGTTTACAAATATTTTAGATTCAAAAAAGTAAAGATTGTATGTATTCATTGTTTATTCAATAAATATTGTGACTCATTGTGAAGTATTGACAGTGCTCTATTAAATGTATTTACAATTCCAACAATGCTCATCGATTGTGTGCTGGTGCGCAAAATTATATTCGACATTACATAGATGTGAATCTCGTGTTGAAAGATACGTTTACCACGCTATATTTCAATAATGGTGAAATGCGTAATTTATATTTATAATGGACGTTACTTTGAGAACTATAAAGTTTTTTTAATTTGAAAATCAAACACCTAGATTACGAGTTTTGCGTTAGGAGGGGTGCGGTGCTAACAAGCAGTTTATGCTCACCGCTCACTTACAGACAGCGCTGGTACTACGGGTTTTTACAAACCCGGCATTAACTGCAAAAAAGTAAGCGAAGAGCAAAATGTTGCTCCACATCTCACCTCAATATCAGTGCTGCTTACGGAAGCGGTGAGTTGGCTAAACGTGCTCATGCATGATTTCCCCATAGGAATCAATGGGGAGAGCCGGCTGAAAAAAAAACTAACACCTGCAAAAAAGCAGCGTTCAGCTTCTAACGCAGCCCCATTGATTCCTATGGGGAAATACTTTTTATGTCTACACCTAACGCCCTAACATGAACCCCAAGTCTAAACACCCCTAATTTTACATTTATTAACTCCTAATCTGCCGCCCCCAACATTGCTGACACCTACATTATATTATTAACCCCTAATCTGCCGTTCTGGACATCGCCGCCACCTACATTATATTTATGAACCCCTAATCTGCTGCCCCCAACATCGCTGAATCCTACATTATATTTATTAACCCTTAATCTGCTGCCCCCAATGTCGCCGCAACCTAACTACATTTATTAACCCCTAATCTGCCGCCCCCAACGTCGCCACCACTATAGTAAAGTTATTAACCCCTAAATCTAAGTCTAACCCTAACCCCCCTAACTGAAATATAATTTAAATAAATTTAAATAAATCTGATTTCCCAACTTTATCCCATTGTTTACATATACATACTTCTTATATCTGCAAAATAATCAACCAAAATGTTTAAATTTTTTATTACTTTATATATTGTATGCCCCACTAGGAGTGAAATATCTTTTAATGGCTGTGTTTACACAGCTTTGCCTTAAGGACAAAAACATTATGAATAGCTGGAGAATCGGAGATACCATAGGAAAAATAAACTATTTTAAATTCAAAATTAAGGGTAACAGAAATACTTGTAAACAATTGTATACACTCCAGCAGGTAAAGATGACAATTGTGAGAAATTATATGTTGAAATATCTATGAGTTAACTGTCCCTTCAAATGACTCCACTAGAGTGAAAAGTCATCAATATGGCATACAATAACTAGCTCTGTCTAAATGACAGTGCCACCACTCATATCTGGTGTAACAGTAGTGTAAATTTAAAAAAAAAAACTTTTTTGACTGTGAAACATCAGTCTGCTTGTGTAATCTAATTGCAGTTGCCTGCCTGCCAGCGTGTGTGTCAGGCTCACAGCGTATACTGTGCCCACTTGCCCAGTTCCACCACTCATATCTTGTTTAATAGTAGTGTACATTTAAAAAAAAAAAACTTTTTTGACTGTGAAACATCAGTCTGCTTTTTTGTGTCAGGCTCACAGCATATAATGTGCCCACTTGCCCAGTGGCACCACTCATATCTTGTTTAATAGTAGTGTAAGTGTACATTTTTTTTAAAAAAAACTTTTTGGACTTTTTTTTTATTTTATTTATTTATAATTCAACAATATAGAAAAATTATCAAAAACAATAACAACAAAAGTAATGTTTGTAGCAATGAATTACAAAAGAAATCAAATTTTTCTATTCCATTAACCTCATTGGATTGCTTGTAAAAATAATACATTGATTTTTCTCTTAACAACATTTCTAATACTTGTCTCAGTCCAGACAATCTCCTCTTGTTGGATTCTTATACTGTTGACTGTTTAATTGAATTTTATACCACCAGACGAACACACACACAAAAAGAAGAAAAAAAAAAAAGAAAAAGGGAAAAAAGGAAAGTGAAAGTGTCCCCTCCCTCCTCAATTTCTCGTATTGTTTACCTCTTTATCTAGGGAATACGTTATTTGTAATTGCTGTTTCAAGGAAAATGGCCCCCCTAAATGGTGCATTGAGCTGCCTCTGACTTTCTTCTGGAAGATCTAAAATAATGTTTTTCCATCTTTAAAAAAAATCTATTCATAAGAGCTTCAGAACTGGTCGAAATATCAAATTGTTCCATAATAACTTGATTATATAATTTTTGTTTAAGTTCTCTCAGACTGGGGGCTTTGTTAGACTTCCAATATTTTAAGATTAACAGTCTGCTTGTAATAATTATACTATTTAACTGGCGGATGTTCTCAAACCGGGATCCTTCCTTAGCAAAAAAGAAGATTATTTCTTCTGAAATTTATCTGATTAAACCAGACATTGACCTTAAGCGAGAATTTTTTAACCTTGGAACATTCCAAAAAAGAGTGGTACAAATTTGTTCTTGGCCTCTTACATTTAGGACAGTACATTCCTATTGCTGACCATCTAGCCTTTACGGCCGGGGTGATATAAGCTTTATTAATAAGTTTTGTATGAGTTTCTCTCCATGAGGTAGATATTTTTGCTAAGTCTAAAGCCTTAAAGCTTTCCTTAACGCTTTCCGAGTAAGTTTGCCAGCTATTCGCTAAAAGGTGTACATTTCTTGTACCCAATGAGGACATAACTGTCTTATAAAAAAGGGAGATTGTATATTTCCTGTCATTAAATAAGTTTAATACCAGTTCTAGGGTATCAAACGTTCCTTCAATCAAGTTATTAGATATTAGTTGTTGCAGATAATGACGCACTTGTAGATAAGCATAACATTCATTGTTTATTAATTCAAATTCCTGTTTTAAGCTATCAAAACTTTTACAACTTCGTTTAGTGTGGTCCAACAACTGGTGTACATTTTTAAGCCCTTTCAATGACCACTCATTAAATACCTTGGAACTTAGTGCTGGTAAAAAACAAGGATTGCCTACCAGAGGTAGATATCCTGAGTAAAAAAAAGTCAGAATCCAAGAGCTTGGTTCATTTTTTCCATGCTACTATTACATTGTGTATTATTTTTAATTGTTTTATTTTTGCAGGCGATTTATCTGCATGGCAATGTAATAAGGCTATCGGAGAGTAGGGGAAACACAATGTTTCCTCTATTGCTCTATTGCTTTTTGGACTGTTAAACATCAGTCTGCTTTTTTGTGTCAGGCTCACAGCGTATACTGTGCCCACTTGCTCAGTGGCACCACTCATATCTTGTTTAATAGTAGTGTAAGTGTACATTTAAAAAAAAAACTTTTTGGACTGTGAAACATCAGTCTGCTTTTTTGTGTCAGACTCACAACGTATACTGTGCCCACTTGCCCAGTGGCACCACTCATATCTTGTTTAATAGTAGTGTAAGTGTACATTTAAAAAAAAAATCTTTTTGGACTGTGAAACATCAGTCTGCTTTTTTGTGTCAGGCTCACAGCATATACTGTGCCCACTTGCCCAGTACCACCACTCATATCTTGTTTAATAGTAGTGTAAGTGTACATTTAAAAAAAAAAAAACTTTTTTGACTGTGAAACATCAGTCTGCTTTTCTGTGTCAGGCTCACAGCATATACTGTGCTCACTTGCCCAGTGGCACCACTCATATCTTGTTTAATAGTAGTGTAAGTGTACATTTAAAAAAAAAAAACTTTTTTGACTGTGAAACATCAGTCTGCTTTTTTGTGTCAGGCTCACAGCGTATACTGTGCCCACTTGCCGAGCGGCACCACTCATATCTTGTTTAATAGTAGTGTAAGTGTACATTAAAAAAAAAAAACTTTTTGGACTGTGAAACATCAGTCTGCTTTTTTGTGTCAGGCTCTCAATGTATACTGTGCCCACTTGCTCAGTGGCACCACTCATATCTTGTTTAATAGTAGTGTAAGTGTACATTTAAAAAAAAAAAAACTTTTTGGACTGTGAAACATCAGTCTGCTTTTTTGTGTCAGGCTCACAGCGTATACTGTGCCCACTTGCCCAGTGGCACCACTCATATCTTGTTTAATAGTAGTGTAAGTGTACATTTAAAAAAAAAAAACTTTTTGGACTGTGAAACATCAGTCTGCTTTTTTGTGTCAGGCTCACAGCATATACTGTGCCCACTTGCACAGTGCCACCACTCATATCTTGTTTAATAGTAGTGTAAGTGTACATTTAAAAAAAAAAAACTTTTTTGACTGTGAAACATCAGTCTGCTTTTCTGTGTCAGGCTCACAGCATATACTGTGCTCACTTGCCCAGTGGCACCACTCATATCTTGTTTAATAGTAGTGTAAGTGTACATTTAAAAAAAAAAAAACTTTTTTGACTGTGAAACATCAGTCTGCTTTTTTGTGTCAGGCTCACAGCGTATACTGTGCCCACTTGCCGAGTGGCACCACTCATATCTTGTTTAATAGTAGTGTAACTGTACATTAAAAAAACAACTTTTTGGACTGTGAAACATCAGTCTGCTTTTTTGTGTCAGGCTCACAGCGTATACTGTGCCCACTTGCCCAGTGGCACCACTCATATCTTGTTTAATAGTAGTGTAAGTGTACATTTAAAAAAAAAACAACTTTTTGGACTGTGAAACATCAGTCTGCTTTTTTGTGTCAGGCTCACAGCTTATACTGTGCCCACTTGCCCAGTGCCACCACTCATATCTTGTTTAATAGTAGTGTAAGTGTACATTTAAAAAAAATGACAGGCAGAGGCAGGCCACCCCGCAGGTGCCATCGTGGTTGTGGTGCTGTGATTCCCTTTGGCCCTAGAATAATGCCCAGTGTTCAGAGGCCACGTACCCCGAACTCGAGCATTTCTGACTCTGAGGACATAGTTGACTGGCTAGCACAGGACACCCAATCTTCTACAGCTTCCGCTTGGAACCTTGATGCACCATCCTCCTCCAGCTTAGCTTCGGGCACCTCTCAAGTTACCACTCGCCCTCCTGCCGCCACCACCAACACTAGCACCACAGCCGCTTCACTTGATCTGTCAGAGGAGTTATTTACACATCAGTTTGAAGAAATGAGTGATGCGCAGCCATCATTGACAGAGGATGTAGATAACAGTGATATGTCTCAATCAGGCAGCATTACAGACATGGACGTACGGTGTGATGATGATGAATCTGATGTTGTACCCGCTGCTGCTTCCTTTGTTGAGTTAAAAGAAAAGCAGGCAGGTGACAGCAAATATTGTTACAATTTATTGTGGTGGTAAAAAGGAAGGCAATGTTTCGGGATCAGTCTCCCTTATTCATGCCAATGCCTTCCTTTTTACCTCCACAATAAATTGTAACAATATTTGCTGTCACCTGCCTGCTTTTCTTTTGATTTATGAATCTAGGACCTAGGCAGTGGTCCTTGGGTGGCGTGCAACATAAGCCTGTAAGTGCTGAAATACTCTGTTCAAATCCTTTGTTGAGTTGTCAGATACAAGTGAATGCGTCCGTGGATGTCACATGGGTGCCCGTTAGAAGAGAAGAACAGGGGGGAAGTTCAGATGGGGAGAGAGAGAGGAGGAGGAGGAGGAGATGAGTTGGTAGCAGGGGGAGGTCGTCGCAAGGAGCTAGTGGCACAGTCAGACAGCATGCATCGGCACCCGGGGTCAGCCAGACAGCACGCTAATCAACGCATGCTGTTGCCACCACCAGAATGCCATCATCGCAGAGCTCAGCAGTGTGGCATTTTTTTTGTATGTCTGCCTCTGACAACAGCAATGCCATTTGCAACCTGTGCCAAAAGAAACTGAGAAGTCCAACACCCACCTAGGTACAACTGCTATGCGAAGGCACATGATCGCACATCACAAACGCCTATGGGATCAACACATGAGTACAAGCAGCACACAAACTCAAAGCCGCCATCCTCCTCCTGGTCCAGCATCTTCAGCCACGTCAACCACTGCTGTCCTCCTTGCCCCCTCTCAACCATCCGCCACTCCGTGTCTCGCCTTGAGCAGTTCCTGCTCATCAACCCACAGTCAGGTGTCTGTCAAAGACATGTTTGAGCGTAAGAAGCCAATGTCACAAAGTCACCCCCTTGCCCGGCGTCTGACAGCTGGCTTGTCTGAACTCTTAGCCCACCAGCTTTTACCATACAAGCTGGTGGAGTCTGAGGCGTTCAAAAAATTTGTAGCTATTGGGACACCGCAGTCGAAGGTACCCGGCCGAAATTTCTTTGCACAAAAGGCAATCCCCAACCTGTTCTCAATTGTGCAAAAGGAAGTAATGGCATGTCTGGCACACAGTGTTGGGGCAAGGGTCCATCTGACCACTGATACCTGGTCAGGGCAGGTATATCACCTACACTGCGCATTGGGTAAACCTGCTGACGGCTGCCAAGCATGGAATGCGTGGCTCTGCAGAGGAGTTGGTGACCTCCTCTACTCCTCCTACTCCTTCCTCTTCCATAACCTCCTCGGCTGAGTCCTCTTCTGCTGCTGCGTCTTGCTCCACATCAACGGCACCCCCCCAGCTCCCCAGGTACTATTCCACATACCGGATACGGCAGTGTCACGCTGTCTTGGGGTTGACTTGCCTGAAAGCAGAGAGTCACACGGGACCAGCACTCCTGTCTGCCCTGAACGCACAGGTGGAGATCGGCAAAGTGGTTAGTGACAACGGAAGAAATTTAGGCAAGTTGACACATGTGCCGTGCATGGCACATGTGTGTAATCTGATCGTACAACGCTTTGTGCATAAGTACCCAGGCTTACAGGACATCCTGAAGCAGGCCAGGAAGGTGTGTGGCCATTTCAGGCGTTCCTACACGGCCATGGCGCACTTTTCAGATATCCAGTGGTGAAACAACATGCCAGTGAGGCGATTGATTTGCGACAGCCCAACACGTTGGAATTCAACACTCCTAATGTTCGACCGCCTGCTCCAACAAGAAAAAGCTGTTAACGACTATTTGTATGACCGGGGTGGTAGGACAGCCTCTGTGGAGCTGGGAATTTTTTTCCATGTTACTGGATGCTCATGCGCAATGCCTGTATGCTTATGCGTCATTTTGAGGAGGTGACAAACCTAGTCAGTCGCACTGAAGGCACCATCAGAGACATCATATCATTTGTTTTCTTCCTGGAGCGTGCCCTGCGAAGAGTGCTGGATCAGGCCGTAGATGAGCGTGAAGAGGAAGAGTTGTGGTCACCATCACCACCAGAAACAGCCTTATCAGCATCGCTTGCTGGACCAGCGGCTGGAAGAGGATTGTGAGGAAGAGGAGTCAGAGGAGGAATGTGGCTTTGAGGAGGAGGAGGAAGACCAACCACAACAGGCATCCCAGGGTGCTTGTTGTCACCTATCTGGTACCCGTGGTGTTGTACGTGGCTGGGGGGAAGAAGATACCTTCAGTGAGATCACTGAGGATGAGGAACGTGACATGAGTAGCTCGGCATCCAACCTTGTGCAAATGGGGTCTTTCATGCTGTTGTGCCTGTTGAGGGACCCTCGTATAAAAAAGCTGAAGGAGAACGACCTGTACTGGGTGTCCACGCTACTAGACCCCCGGTATAAGCATAAAGTGCCTGAAATGTTACTGAATTACCGCAAGTCAGAAAGGATTCAGCAGTTCCAAAAGAAATTAAAAAGTATGCTTTACACAGCGTATAAGGGTGATGTCACAGCACAATGGGAATCTAACAGGGGAAGAGGTGAAAGTAATCCTCCTCCTCCCATGACCACGCCGGCAAGGACAGGACGCTTTACAGATGTGTTGTTGATGGAGGACATGCAGAGCTTTTTAAGTCCTATGCATCGCCAGAGTCCTTCGGGGTCCACCCTCAGAGAACGACTCGACCGACAGGTAGCAGACTACCTCGCCTTAACTGCAGATCTCGACACTCTGAGGAGCAATGAACCCCCTTGACTACTGGGTGTGCAGGCTTGACCTGTGGCCTGAGCTATCCCAATTTGCGATAGAACTTCTGGCCTGTCCCGCTTCAAGTGTACTGTCAGAAAGGACCTTCAGTGCAGCAGGAGGTATTGTCACTGAGAAGAGAAGTCGCCTAGGTCAAAAAAGTCTAGATTACCTCACCTTTATTAAGATGAATGAGGGATGGATCCCAAAGGGACTGACATTGGGCGATACATTCGACAAAAAAAGGCCTGATGAGATGAGCTGCCTTGGGCTAAAAATGGTCCACACGCTGCTGTATTTTATCTCTGAATGCCGGATGACTTGCATTACTTATTCGCCACCAACTATGGTTCAAGCCGCAATGTTTTAGGGCACTTTCTGCCTGGGAAACAAACAACAATTCCTAATTTTTCAGGCATGTGTACATGCCTAATTTTTCTTGCCTCTAGTGCAGCACTGTGGCTTCAAAAACCAAACCAATAAAAAAGGCACATAACAGGGATTAAACTGATAGGAATATTACTACTTAACACACCACTCCTATCTGGTGGCACATTAGATTGCATGCGCAGTGCCCCAAATTTGAAGTAGGAGGACCGACCAAGCATCTTTTTCTATCTCCCGGTTCCTAAAATCCATGCCATATACACGTCCCCTGATAGGGGACATAACAGGGATTAAACTGATAAGAATAGTACTACTTAACACACCACTCATATCTGGTGGCACAGTAGATTGCATGCGCAGTGCCCCAAATTTGAAGTAGGAGGACCGACCAAGCATCTTTCCATCTCCCGGTTCCTAAAATCCATGCCATATACACATCCCCTGATAGGGGACGTAACAGGGATTAAACTGATAAGAATAGTACTACTTAACACACCACTCATATCTGGTGGCACAGTAGATTGCACGTGCAGTGCCCCAAATTTGAAGTAGGAGGACCGACCAAGCATCTTTTTCCATCTCCCGGTTCCTAAAATCCATGCCATATACACACGTCCCCTGATAGGGGACATAACTGGGATTAAAATGATAGGAATAATAATACTTAACACACCTTATAATAATGCAGAGAGAGGCAATGCAGAGAGAGGAGTCTGAAGAAGAGGAGTCAGAGGAGGAAGGTGGCTTTGAGGAGGTGGAAGACCAAGCACAGCAGGTGTCCCAGGGGGCTTGTTGTCCCCTTTTGGGGACCCTTGGTGTTGTACGTGGCTGGGTGGAGGAAGAGACCTTTAATGACATCAGTGAGGACAAGGAACGGGACATGGCTAGCTTGGTATCCAACCTTGTGCAAATGGGGAGCTTGCGGTTGTGCAAATGGACTGTTTGCTGTTGTTTGCGGTGCGTTAAATGGGGAGTTTGGTCTGTCACTGTGAAGCGGGCGTAACCCTTATACTACCTGATCGATACAACATCATACCTGATGTTTTAAAGCACGTTATTCCAAACAATTTAGGAATGTTAGGTGATTTATACCCTTTATGGATTAAAACCAGACTCTGCATCAACTATGTAATTTTCCGTGGGAGTTTTGCCATGGATCCCCCTCCGGCATGCCACAGTCCAGGTGTTAGTCCCCTTGAACCAACTTTTCCATCACTATTGTGGCCAGAAAGAGTCCCTGTGTGCCTATTGAAGTCTATGGCTGTTCGCCCGGTTTGCCCGTTTGTGAACTTTTGCGCAAAATTTTATGTCCGCGACATCACTAATATATATATATATATATATATATATAAGCAAAGATGATACACTCTCAGGCTTTTTACAGATAAGTGTCAAATGTATTAGATGATGTTTCAGATATACCTAAGACCTTTCATCAGATCAAACAGTGTTTGATCTGATGAAAGGTCTTATGTAGATCTGAAATGTCATCTAATAAATTTGACACTTATTTGTGAAAAGCCTGAGAGTGCATCATCTTTGCTTCTATTGATCTCAATGCTGCACCCAGGTGGCTGACCCAGGAGGGAGGATTTGTTTTTCTACAGTATATATATATATATATATATATATATATATATATATACTGTATATATATATATATATATATATATATATATATATATTAAACTACACTGTCAATTTAATCTAACAAGTTCACCCTAAACATTTCTTAAAAGTGTCATGACCAAAGTTGTTATGTAGACTTTATAATGCATAGCCTCGTCATTAACATTTTAGGATTTGTACATCCCTAAATCATACAACCAAAAATTGGCTGTATCTAACTCCACCTTCACTTTTCTAAGATACAAGAATTTAACACTCATTATCTGCTTGAGCTGTGTTGATATTTGAATTTGTTACTTAAAATTTCAACTGTATTACATTTAATATCAGGCATGTGCTTGTAAAAAACATGGGACTAATATTTTGTTTACATGTCCTAATATTAGAAGGATGTATTTCTTATTATCTTACTTGGATAGAGAATATATATATATATATATATATATATATATATATATATATATATATATATATATATATATATATATATATATAGTATTTAAATAAAAAAAAAAAAAAAAAATAGTATGTAAAGATATTTATTAGAAAAAAAATCTAACAATAAATCTATATTCATTTTGGAATTCATAACAAATGAAAATCTGTAAGAAAAAAATAAAAAGAAGAGATTAGAATATGAAATCAATTATGTTATTTAATGAACACATTACTAAACAAATATTCTGAAAATCTAATAATTTTAAATTCATTTTCTGTCTATGCTCAAATGTTTTCATATTGAAGCTAGGTTCAGAATGGAGATTGAAATCTATATCATCTATATCTATCTACACATAATTTAACATTAATCAAACTAAATTGTCCAATCCAGAGTTGATTTACATATTAATATTTAAAATTAGACAAAATAATTCTTAATATCCAATTGTGTTCAAATATTCCTAATTATTCAATTGTATAAGGGACATAATTGAATGTAATATGTCCTGTCCCTTCAAAAACTAATATACCTAAATGTCAACTATGAAATGTATCCCTTTATCTGTCTGATTGATCACAATATTAAATAAATGTCTTCAAAAATAGGACATGTTTAAAATTGTCTGACACATTCAATATATTATGAATTAGTTGCCCATTATTCTTCCTATGATTCTTAATAGTATGCATTGTGCAAACTAACCTGGAAGTATGGTCTTTAAAAGTTGATTCTATTCAAAATATCAGTTTATCTTCATTATGTGTCATATTCATCACTTTCCAAATAGAGGATTGTGAAATACCATCTAAAAGAAAAGAGAAAACATAAGTGTTTCCCATACGATGTATCCTGCATCCCCAATCTTGTTCCAAAAAATTGTGTACACTTACCATGTGAATGTGTCTTTGTATGTTTTTCAAAGTCAGCACAGTTGAAAGACAATGCCACAGACATGATCACATTGGTATTCTTCACTTTCAGTCTGCTATTCTTCACATTCAGTTTGGTATTCTTCACTTTCAGTCAGTAGATGAAGTCAATCTCCCTAATGGAAAATAAAGTGTACCTCAAATCTCTAATAAAATGGTACATAGTACTGCTATGGATCAGGGGCCAATCCCCCCATCCGATTCCATACAATGGGTATAGTTACAATATGAAGGTGTCTTGATATGCTTGTCGAAGTCAGCACAGTTGAAAGACAATGCCACAGACATGATCACATTGGTATTCTTCACTTTCAGTCTGTAGATGAAGTCATCTCCCTAATGTTAAATATTTTGAAAATCAAATATCTCAAATTGTACATAGTTTTTCATCCCTCCCCCTAACACAACCTATTTCCTAATATTTTTTATAGCAATAGATTACTAAGTATATGTAGCCTCTTTTGTGTTATGTTCTGACAATCAAGTGTTAAGTGTTGAGTCACATAAATTGTGCAGACTTAACCTCTGATGTATGACTTTGGCAATGCTATGTGTTTCAGAGTATCCCTTTATCTGCTCTCTGTGGCATGTATCCCTTTCAGAATATCTAAAATCTAATCATGTCTAAAATAAATAATACATTGAAACTACTTGTATGCCATATGATGGATCATTGCGCAAAATCCCCCCCCCCAGTCTCAGTCCATACATTGGGGCCTATCTATCAAGCTCCGAATGGAGATTGATTGCCCGTGTTTCTGGCGAGTCTTCAGACTCGCCAGAAACAGCAGTTATGAAGCAGCAGTCTAAAGACTCTTGTGAGCTGCTGGTGCAATGCTGAATATGGAGAGCTTATTGCTCTCCGCATTCAGCGAGATCTTGCGAACCTGATCCGCACTGTCGGATCAGGTCCACAAGATCTTTTATAAATAGAGGCCAAAGTGTCTACTTACCATCTGATGATGTCTTCAAAAATCACGTGGCAAAGTCATTACAGGAGCCAATGCCAGAATCATCTGATGTATAAATTGCCTATGATAATAAAATATAATTTTTATTTTGCAATAATCATTTATTGAACAATCCTAACATGTTTGCACGATTCTAATTTCATTTTCCTAAAATGTTCGTAATGCTCCTATATAACTTACAGTATTTACCGTCAGAAATGGCAGTTGATGATGTTGTCTCTGACATTGACCCCCTCATCCTGGAATGGCCCCTCTCAAACTGGGTTGTCCTCCTTATCTTGGAGGAGGTCTCGGGGTACCTGGATGGCCTGCAACATCCCAGCCCGCTGAGCTATGTTATGCAGGATGCTACAGTCTATAACGATCTTCACCACCTTACTAGGGCTGTGTTGGAGGGCTCCTCCAGACCTGTCAATTTCCGCAAATATCTAGTTTTAGAAACAAACAGATATGTAGCAGGGCATAGCTTAAATGGGCAGATATAGCATGCGGATGCATCGTAACCGCATTTTGTGGAGCATCCATATATGGGATGCGATTTAACCATTTATTTGACAATTTCCGCAAATGTCTAGTTTTCAGAAACAAACAGATATGTAGCAGATCATAGCTTAAATGGGCAGATATAGGATGCAATTTAACCATTTATTTGACAATTTCTGCAAATGTCTAGTTTAGGCGATCTTCGTATACACAAATGCATTGTATCATTGTATTTAAATGTATTTTCATATCATAATTTGTAAGATATTTGTAATATTGACATTTTGTCATGTTCATTATTTATAGGTGATTCGGGATATATGAGCCGGCCTTGGTTCATTATGCCTATACGTAACCCAGCTGACAAGGCCCAGGTGTGCTATAATCGGGCACATAAGCAGACTAGGGCTGTAGTGGAGCGGATGTTTGGGCTCCACAAAATGCGGTTTACGATGCATCCGCATCCTATATATTCCCATTTAAGCTATGACCTGCTATATATCTGTTTAGTTCTAAAACTAGACATTTGTGGAAATTGTCAAATAAATGGTTAAATCGCATCCCATATCTGCCCATTTAAGCTATGACCTGCTACAAATCTGTTTGTTTCTAAAACTAGATATTTGCTGAAAGACAAAAAATATTTAAATCACAGCCTATATCTGCCCATTTAAGCTATGATCTGCTACATATCTGTTTGTTTCTAAAACTAGACATTTGCTGAAAGACAAAAAATGGTTAAAGTGCATTCTATATCTGCCCATTTAAGCAATGACCTGCTACATATCTGTTTGTTTCTAAAACTAGACATTTGCTGAAAGACAAAAAATGGTTAAAGCACATCCTATATCTGCCCATTTAAGCTATGACCTGCTACATATCTGTTTCTAAAGCTAGACATTTGCTGAAAGAGACAAAAAATGTTTAAAGCGCATCCTTTATCTGCCCATTTAAGCTATGACCTGCTACATATCTGTTTGTTTCTAAAAATAGACATTTTCTGAAAGAGACAAAAAATGGTTAAATTGCATCCTTTATCTGCCGTTTTAAGCTATGGCCTGCTACATATCTGTATGTTTCTAAAACTAGACATTTGCTGAAAGACAAAAAATGGTTAGAGTGCATCCTATATCTGTCCATTTAAGCTATGACCTGTTACATATCTGTTTGTTTCTAAAACTAGACATTTGCTGAAAGAGACAAATAAATGGTTAAAGAAGAACAGAGAAAGGGCCCCCCCTAGTGTAGCCAATATGGACAATTCGGAACAGTTACAACAAATATATGGTGGGTACTCACAATATATAGAGGCAAAGATAATGCCTAGGTGAATGGTCTGAGAACTTTCAGTGTCTCAGTAAACTCTGCATCAGCAAGGGTTGCTCCTTCTTGAACCAAAAGGGAACTCGATGATCTATAGAATAGGAAATAAAAAGGGCAACTCCTAGTGCAGATCAATTTGACTTTAT
Source organism: Bombina bombina (assembly GCF_027579735.1). NCBI lineage: Eukaryota > Metazoa > Chordata > Amphibia > Anura > Bombinatoridae > Bombina > Bombina bombina. Next base: position 386,660,860 of record NC_069499.1, read on the forward strand.
AAGTCCCGGTAGTAACCCAAATATCCCAGGGTACTCACATTTATTGAAGCACCAAATGGAGCATAAAGTGCCTACTGGACTATTGAAAGTGGCCCAGTGCACATATAAACACCAAAGTCCTCAATGTGTGTTACCAAAGGGTCTCCAGTGATCGATGATGGTAGGTAAAAAGAGACTGACAAAAAGTGCTAATGATAAAAGTAGGTATTTATATAAAAAAACGGTTAAAAATATACAATGTATAGTATATAAAGTTACTATATTGCTACCGTTTCTTGGCATCCTCTGCGCCGTTTCCTCAGGCATATAGTACTCACAGCACTTTGATATATACAGTCATCCTACCAATCGTTAACAAGTATCCTCCCCCTATATGCAGGTGTCTAATTAGCAGCACAACATCTAAAACATATTATTTGATAACAATGTGATATCCTCCCCCTATATGCAGGTGTCTAGCAGCCAAACAGAACATATTATTTTTAGATAACATTGTCTATACAATAAATACACACAAAAAGTATTCCATACATGATGAATCTAAAACATTAAAAATGATCGCCTATTATAAAGTCTGATCATAAATTAATACACTATAAACAATGTTTTAGATGTTGTGCTGCTAATTAGACACCTGCATATAGGGGGAGGATACTTGTTAACGATTGGAAGGACGACTGTATATCTTAGACTCAAAGTGCTGTGAGTACTATATGCCTGAGGAAACGGTGCAGAGGACGCCGAGAAACGCGTAGCAATATAGTAACTTTAAATACTATACATTGTATATGTTTAACCTTTTTTTTATATAAATACCTACTTTTATCATTAGCACTTTTTGTCAGTCTCTTTTTACCTACCATCATTGATCACTGGAGACCATTTGGTAACACACATTGAGGACTTTGGTGTTTATATATACACTGGGCCACTTTCAATAGTCCAGTAGGCGCTTTATGCACCATTTGGTGCTTCAATAAATGTGAGTACCCTGGGATATTTTGGTTACTACCGGGTCTTATAAAGTCAAATTGATCTGCACTAGGAGTTGCCCTTTTTATTTCCTATTCTATAAATAAATGGTTAAAGTGCATCCAATGAGGCCCATTTATCAAGCTCCGTATGGAGCTTGTGGGCCTGTGTTTCTGGCGATTCTTTAGACTCGCCAGAAACAGCAGTTATGATGCAGCAGTCTAAAGACACAATTCAACGATCGGGTTGAGTAAGATCGGGTTGATTGACACCTCCCTGCTGGCATCCCATTGGCCGTGAGTCTGCAGGGGGCGGCATTGCACCAGCAGCTCTTGTGAGCTGCTGGTGCAATGCTGAATACGGAGAGCATATTGCTCTCCGCATTCACCGAGGTCTTGCGGACCTGATCAGCACTGTCGGGTCAGGTCCGCAAGACCATTGTTAAATAGGCCTCTATATCTGCACATTTAAGCTATGACCTTCTACATATCTGTTTGTTTCTAAAATTAGACATTTGCTGAAAGAGACAAATAAATGGTTAAAGCGCATCCTATATCTGCACATTTAAGCTATGACCTGCTAGATATCTGTTTGTTTCTAAAACTAGACATTTGCTGAAAGAGACAAATAAATGGTTAAAGTGCATCCTATATCTGCACATTAGACAAACCCAACTGTTTTTGAACATTATAGTGGCAATTGTCTAACTTCTGATCCGTGCTGTGCACAAGTACTCACCCATGGGGAAACTGTCTGTCCTCAAACTGCTGCCAGAGTGAGGACTGTCTGAGGATACGGGCATCATGACAAGCCCCCCCCCCCCCCCGTAATTTGCGCACACCTACATAATCCGCATCCGTGAGTCGCAAACGAACTGCACGCTCTTTGTGTTTGTTCATATGCGTAACAAATACTTAGTAAACGCGATCTTATATTAAAAACCACAAGTCCACGCTAACATGTTTGAAAGTGCATACTTGTGTATAATGTGTGCATAGACATAGCATAGAATCTGATCGATCAATGCTTTTGCAATATTGTTGCAAAATAGCAAAAGTAATGTCTGACATCTATAATATTCTATATATAAGTGATTGTCGAGATGTTAATATTTTACGTGTCTCATTGAAACCGCAATAATAATGAAGATCTTCCGGCTGACATCTATAATATTCTATATATAAGTGATTGTCCAGATGTCAATATTTTACATGTCCCATTGAAATCGCAATAATAACGAAGATCTTTCAACCCTCTTGTCTACGCATATGTAATATTGTAATATTGAGTGAGAAACTAATGAAAGGGGTGGTACAGTCCTAATGCTGTAATCTGTATGGTTGAAGCTTAGAATGATGTAATCATATTAGCAACATGCCTGTCTAGTTTGCAAATCTACATTGTGTTGTTGTATTTTTCAACATTCTTATTGTGTGCTGATTAAAAAGATATAAAGACAAAAGGAAGAAGGCACTCCAATGGTGCAGTATGCTACAGCAAGATGATACTCCCCAAAAAACACCCTCTCTAGATGTGGGTACTAACAGAGAGAGCACAATATAATGCAGTGCTATTCACACAGGCTGGATTGATCAGAACCCACCAGCTAGCTCCCACAGGATTCGAGGTGGCCTCAATTTTGTAATACAAGGAAAAAGAACGGGGGAAGGGGGCAGACAACCTCCAATAGTGCAGATGGTCACTTAAAATTTCAGGCTCCCACTGTTGAATCCCCACTATGAATGAATACTCACATAGGCTGCGCACTATAATGCAGTGCAAGTAACACAGGCTGGTATATCAGAGTCCACCAACTGACTCACTCCAGTAACCAGGATCCACAGTCCAAAGATAGAATAAATCCCTTGAGGAAAACTCACAAACCAATAATAGTAAAACAAATATCCCAATGATATGGATATACTTTATTAAAAAATATAAAATGTATTAAAATCAATACAAAGATTCTGCTATGAGTTACTGATACCACTGCCTGATGAAAAGGTGCCAGCAGCACTTTGAAATGTGTAGCAGAATCTCTTGAAAAAGTCTGGGTGCCACCAGATGAAACGCGTTGAGGACAACGTGTCATCGCAGCAACGCCAGCAAACCAGTCTGTAAATAGTGAACTAGCTCCATAAACAGTCCGTACACCAGATCGGTGACCAAGGAAGGATTACAGCAAGGAGCTATTAAGTTCAAAGAATAGACACAGTCCGTAAGAGAAGCTGAATACGTTGACACTTTTTACTAACTGCAATTATTTATTTTAAACATTGTACATGCTTTTTTACATTGTGCTATTTCATTTGCAAATAAAACTTTTACCCTTAGAGGTCCGTTTGTGGCACTTGTGTTTCTCTCTTTCAGTTATGTACATCTATGTACTTTATGTATTGTAATTCTCTCCCAAATATGTTCATTTATATAAAGCAGTATAGCATTTGTTCATTCCAAAAAAGCGGCAACTCTAATAATTTTCTAATGCTATCTTATTATTGTACGTAATTCCTAATGGTATCTAATTTTTAAATTGTGATCTTAAAGGGACACTAAAGCCATAATTTCTCTTTCCTGATTGAGAGAGAGAGAATCCAATGTTAAACAACCTTCCAATGTACTTGTATGATGTAAATGTGTTCATTGTTTGTATATGGTTTGTTGAATGAATAGAAATGCACATGTATGAGGCAATGAAAAAAGGCATGTATGTGCATCAATCAATCATCATCTGGTGAGCATATCTAGATATGCTGTTCATCCAAGCATATGACTTGCATAACTGAAATGCTATAATAGACGTAAATGAGACAAGTGTTTAAAATTGCCAACTGTTTGTGAATAATGAAAGTATTTTTTCTGTCCGTTTAAATATGATTTAATTCTTGAAACCGATTTCATATTGTTGATAGAATTGATCGTGATTTATATTTGGATGTAATGTAATTTCGTAAAAGATTTTGATGTTGTAGTGATGTTCACACAAGTAAAACCCATAACTCCAGTGCCTAATAGTCTATTTCTGCTATTACGAGTTTTAAAGAAAAAAAAATCTTGTGCGTTACGGAAATCTGCCGGTTGCGTGCACGAGCACGTATTCCCAATAGAAGTCAATGGAGGCGAGAAATTGCAATAAAAAAACTTCCAACACTTGTGTTGAGCGTAAAGTGAGTGACGTCATGTTCTTCTGTGAAAAAGTAGCTAAATCGTGTTACTTTCATAATAAAAAAATGTTTTGTGTACGTAATGTGCTGTATATTGTTTATATGGATTTCTGTATGTATGTGATGCTATTTGTACGTAGATGTAGCTAGATGAGTGTAAGTTCACATATGTCTATGTAAGTCAATGTAAAATGGGTTTGTGTGCATTTTTTTCTAACACCCGAGATCTCGTAACTTTGATCTGTTATATTTTGTAAATACAAATATTTTATTAAAAAAGAAAAATTGTGAGAGTTCCGGTGGGTGGAGCAACGGACTGGCAGCAGGAACGAAGAGCTCCGCATATTGAGCTCCACAGAACATCTAAATTCCGCTGCCAGCCTTTTTCCCCACACATCAACCTTGTTAGGCTTCCTTCTGGATATTAGCCCCAACTGGCAACAAAGTGTGAAGGGCCGAATATCGCCCTTGCCCTGGGAGACAAAAGTGCGCAATGGAGTGCAGGTCGCAGGGGCGCCATCTTGGCTTAAGGCCCCTTGCCCCTGCATCCACAACGGCTCAATCAGAGCTCTGTAAGACTGCATCCATGGCCGGCACCTGAGCAAGGAGGGGATGAGTCGCTATAGACCACAGAGCTGGTCTATCAAGGATAATAAAAGCAAAAAAAAAGTGAACAAAAAGAAAGCAAAGGAATCAGGTGAAAAATAAAGGGGATACAGCAGTGGAAGCCAGTGAAATACCCTGAAATACATCAGCTATTCTCTATATAATACTAGAGGACCTACAAGGGGTCGGGTACTATACTGTAGAAACCCCCCTATAAACCCCCTAGTACTTAGGGCACTACAACTCCTGAAAGAAAGCAGCAGATTATACAGTATAACACTATGCTGGGACACCTACAGCCACAACAAATGAACTTTCTTATTATTGCAAGTAACCTAACGTAAATTTTGTATGAAGCTAGTATTTCACGCCCATCTCTAACTTGCTGGTGGGAAGGATGGCCTCCAGAAACAAACACAAAGACAAGAAGTGGCTTGCAGCAGAGGTGCTGAATCCCAGCCCTCCCCTAGATCGTCAAACACAATCACAGCAGACTCTTCTGCCCTGCTTCAGGAACTTAAATCTTTCTTCCTGCCGAAAATGGAATCCCTCCAAGCAGGGGTAGACACTCTCACTAGTGAGGTACACCAATTCTCTACAAGAATCACCCAAGCAGAGCAGCGTTTATCAGATGTGGAGGACAGGCAAACATCAACTTCCGCCTCAGTGAGACAGCTTTTGCGCCAAAACCAAGTGCTACAGGAAAAGGTAGACGACCTTGAAAATCACAGCCAGAGAAATAATCTCTGTGTGGTGGGCATCCCTGAAACGGTTAAAAAACAAGGACTTGCTCGAATTTACAGCCTTAACACTTCCCAAGTTGCTTAAAATGAACCCAGACCGACTGCCTTTGGATGTAGAGCGAGCTCACCATATAAGCCCGGACAATGGCCTGGAAACATTAAACTCTCAACCACGCCAGGTAATCTTCAAGTGTCTCAATTATCAGGAGAAACTCGCTCTGTTACGAGCATACCAAGCCCACACAGGAGACCTGGTTTTTGAAGGAAAGAAACTGTTAATCTTTCAAGATTTTTCCGCAGAAGTGGCCTCTTTGTTGTATCGTGCCAAGTTGAAATTGCAGACACCTGCTGGAGCTAAGTTCTTTCGCACTCCTAAGGAACTGCAGACCTACCTTGACACGGAGGGTCAGGATGATGTGCGATGATCGTGGATGGTTAGGTTCCTCAATCTTTTTTTTTTGCCTCCACATGGAGGGACTAACGCCTCAGGTTCTCTCCTTCACTGGGGAAATCCTCAGGACAGCTTTTGGGAACAATAGACTATTTTGATGGTCTCTGTATTGCTGGACACTACAATTGGTAGATGTTGTGCACGTATATATATATTCTCCACCGATTTCCTATGCTGGGGAGATAGAGCTATAGGGGACATGAAGGTTGCTGCCCTTGTTACTGTTATTGTTTTCTGTTGCAGGTTACATTTTCCTGCTGCATATTTGTGTAGATGTTTTTGTCTCATATCTCTTCACATGTTTACAAATGCCAATCACTATCTTGGTGGGCCCTGGGGTTGGTTTGTTTCTGTCCCTTCCTATAACCAGATCCAGACTAGAAGGTAACCCACCCCTCTCCACCAGAGATAACAGGCTTACAAATTATTACTTTGGGTTACTGAGAGTGTATAGACAGCCCATACAGATGCCTTTATGCAATGGATCAATGTTTTGTTCCCTATATTCAATGTTGAAGCTTTTTATTGTTATGACCCTATTTTATGTCATAGGTTGCACCTTTAAGTTATATCCCTGTTTAAGTATACCTGTGCCATATTTCTTAACACAAATACACTTGCCAACTAACATCTTAGGTTCCATGGCTGGTTTGGCTCTGTTTTCCATAGCTCTGGACCACATAGTGATGCTCCTGACCGATTAGAGCCATTGAACTTGTTAGTAACTGTCTTTAATGTACAAAGGTCAATACTTCATTTTCTCACTACTACTGCGCTGTTCCCTACTCTTGGCAATCCTTCAACGCCATCCTTCTGTGTACATACCCTTATACCATACCTTTTAGCACGACTGCACTTACTGACGGCTCCCATGGGATGCAGGGTTGAAATGCCTTTGTTTCTTCCCAAAAATGGCTCTGGACGGCAACCACCTCCCCATATTAGTGACAGAAAATGTGAGGACAGCTACTTCAGGGCGACTCACAGCTTGCGGACAGTCTTTTTATGCACCATTTTCATGCCTTTGCTTCTCTGATGCTGTTTTGACTACATGCCATGCCTCAAAGTTATGTATATGTGTAGTAGCCCTCCCACCACTCTTCTTAGCATGAATACACCTACTAACCACTACCTTAGGCCTTGAGAGTAGGTTGTCCTTGTACACCACCATAACTAATATTGAGCTAGACAGTACCTCCCCCTCTCGACTAGGCACAGTGTATTTGCTAATGACTACCTCTGGAATGTTTTGCATATATGGTCAGTCTTCATGGACATCTTTATGTATATATTATATACATGCCTTTGTATTTTCACTTTCTGCAGCAGCCACACCTTTGCTCCGGGGGAGCCTTGCAGCACAAAGTTCCTAAGCCCTGGGGATCTTATGACCTGGCCTGTCTTCCCTTCTCCTCCCACTCCAGCTGTGAGTACACTACCCTGGCACATTTTATCATGACCAATTGCAACATAACCCTATACTACATTTTAGACCACTTACACTTCACTATGCTAGTCTCCTTTCCTCAGGCGAAATATCTTATGCCTGGCATATCCCACGGGGGACTTGTTCTCACCAGGTCTGTTGCCCAACCATTCTTGGATTATGACGCTGTGGAGTAACATAGTCTCATGGAACGTTGGAGGTATTACCTCCCCTGCTAAGCGCAGCAAAATTTTACACTTTCTGAATTTGATACATGCTACAAGAAACTCATTTGACACAAGAAGAGCATGAGAAATTGAAGGTTAGATGGGTAGGGCAAGTTCTAAACACACCTACAGATGATAGAAAGAGGGGAGTGGTGATCTTAGTCAGAAAGGGACTTTAATTTACGTTTACAGACACGTATACAGACGTGAATGGTCGCTATATTCTTACCAACCTACATATAGCCTCTAGAACATACTTATTTTGCAATGTTTATGGCCTGAACAACCTCTCCCCCCAATTCTGGCATCAGTTACAGACACACCATACAAGACAAAACGAGTTTCCAACCATCATTGGTGGGGACTTTAACATGGCACAACTGTCACCACTTGATAGATTTGTGGAACCCTCACTCTACCAGGCCCCGTATATTAACTCGCAATGGCAAAAAAGGGAAGCTAATCTTGCTTTGAGGATTAGAAAGGGTTTGGGACTGGTTGACCTGTGGAGGCTACACAATCCGGAAGACAGAAATTACACATGCATGACCAACTCACACCATACCTTGTCCAGGATTGACTATTTTCTACCGTCCCCTGACCTCAGACCTATTATTCCCTCTAGCATAATACATCCCATAACCATTTCGGACCATGCACCCATTTTGCTGATGTTAGATTCAACTCCTCCTGGCGACACACGTAGAGCATGGAGGTTCCACTCTTACCTCTACAATAATGCTGATTTTCCTCAGCAATTACTCTCTTACTGGATAGATTACAACGCAGATAATGCGCAACATCACAATAACTTAGACCTCTTCTGGCATGCGTCAAACGCTGTGCTGAGAGGAAGGATCACAGCATACACCTCACACCATAAAATCAAGGCCAAAAGGATAACTAATCAAGTGCTTGAAACCCTTTCAGAAGCGTATAATGCCTACTCATATACAAATGGTAGACAATGTGCATGCAATACACCGACAGGGCAAATTCTACAGATATGGGAACAAAGCTGGCAAAATCATGGCAAACATGGTTAAAATCACTACACCTAAATCCAACATTCCAGTGATTGTAACGGAACAAGGTCTTCGTATAGATACCCTACAATCATGAAGGAATTTGTTTCCTTTTATACTAAATTATACGCCAAACAATTTTTGATAAACATCTGTTCTGGAATAATGTAGCCATCCCTACCCTGACAGAGGTTCGGCAGTCCTCCCTTAATGCCCCATACAAGTACAAGAAATAATGCCCAAACTGGGCAAAGCGGCGGGACCAGATGGTCTCCCCGCAGAGCACTACAAAATCTTAGGCGCTGAAGTAGCACCTACCCTAGTGATAATATTCTCTGAATACCTATCAGGAAAATCAACCCTGACCCCAGATTCATGGATACTAGCATCTGTGTTATACCTAAGCCAGATAGGGATCTCACTCTACCCTTGTCTTAGAGACTGATCTCACTGTTGAACGGGGACTACAAGCTGTTAACCAAAATCCTGACCGACAGATTAGCGGCGGTCCTCCCATCATTAATACACCCAGATCAGACTGGGTTTGTTAGACATCGCTCTTTGGTTATCAATTTAAGGAAAACACTTGCAGTTATCGCACACTACCATAACGCTCAAAACAACCCCCCTGATACCCTTTTGACGGATGCATGTCTGCTTTCTGTCGACAACTAAAGGCATTCGACAGGGTGGAATGGGACCATTTGTACACTTCCCTGACGAGGTTTGGCATGACGGGACACTTCTTTGAGGTAATACAACGACTCTACAACACACCTTCGGCATCCCTTATTATTAATAATGGATTGTCCTTCTCCTTCAAACATGAGAGGGGAAAGAGGCAGGGTTGCCCATTGTCCCCACTCTTGTTTGACTTAGCCATCGAACCATTGGCGTGCTATATACGTCAACACTGTCCTGGTCTTCAGATCCACGCACAGCATCTACACCTCTCCCTGTTCGCGGATGACCACTTACTATACATTAGCAACCCCGCTTTGAACATCCCCAAACTGTTGGATATATTGATAAGGTTTGGCAATTTTACCTGGTACAAAATAAATGTAGACAAATCTGAGGTAACTTGGCTTCAAAACAACAGGGGTGCTACTCTTTGTAATACGAATCACGTTGGGCACCTTTAAGTATCTGGGCATTCACCTACATGTGGACCCCACACGTATCTATGCCCTTAACATCCAGAAAGTCATAACTAACTCACAAGACCTCATTCGAGGATGGAGGGGACTCCCTCTTTCCCTTCACAATAGAATCAATTTATTAAAAATGATAATCATGCTCAAGATTTTATACCCTTTGCAAATGTTCCCCCTCCTACTCCACAACAAAGACATACAAACCATTTCATCCACCTTTGCCTCGTTTGTATGGAACCAAAAGAAACATAGGATCAACACAACTAAATTATCTATGCCGCTGTGAGCGGGGGGTCTCAAATTTCCGAACATTCAATGGTACAACTGGGCGACATTAGCTAAAATAGTTCTGGGATGGTTGACTGTATCTGAATACTTCAGACCCACGATAGAATCTGACACTGTAACACCAACCTGCTTGCTCTCCCTCACCGCATCTCTCAAAATACTGTTTCGAGACCCTTTAAGGGCATAGCATAAGCTGTGCAGATTCTGGGGAGTGGATCGTAAAGTGACCAGATACCTACCCATACAGGGAAACCCAAAGTTCATCCCTGGCTACACCACACGAGCCTTTCAAAACTGGAAAATCCATGGTCTGATGTCTATTGCGCAAATAGTTAACCCCACCATGCTTCAAATTATCCCCTTCCATAGCCTGCATGAAACTTATGGCATTCCTTCCGACACTATGTTCGCATAGTTTCAATGCAGACACTATGTCCAGGCTCTTATCTCAGCTAACCTGCTCACAACCACAAACTCTAACATAGACAGATTCCACAATACAAAACAAGGGTTACACTCCATCACTCACATTTACAATGGGATCACAGCTCACCTGGAACAATCTGTTCTGCAAACAATACACACTAATTGGCAGGGGACAAGAGATATCTCAATCACTCTACAGGAGATCGCAGCCTCTTTGCCTACTTAGTTAAAGTTATATATTGGCTCCAGAAAATCTTACAGGAAAACATAGTTCTAATGGCCTCCAATATTTTCTTCTTGCATGACATAGACGTTGCATCGCAGCACCAGAAATTTTTACACTCTGTTATTCTGCTCACCAGGAGATTAAAATCTGGATTGGATGAGATTCTTAAGCGCTTGTGCTTAATTACCCAATAAGGAAAGATAGTCTTACTATGTAGTTGGATTCAATGAGATCTATTTATTTTTAGAATTATAAATACATACAATAAAATTTAAAACAATAGAAATTGATTCTTAAAACAAATCTAACTGGTTGGCCAACCATACAGTGTGAATAAAATGATATTATGGGGGGTAGTTATCAAGCCGTCTACTTTTCTGGCTTCGCCGGCCCAATATGTCCGCCTAAGCTCGCATACCTTCGCCGCCGCGGACCTTGAATACGTTCGCCTAAGTTATCAAATAAAGCTGTCAAAAAGCCGCGGGGCGATGAGCAGCGGACTGTGAGAGTTATCACTCATCCGATCTCGCTGCTCTTCGGCTTTTTCCCAGCTTTATTGCTAGCCTGTCACTAAGCACCCACACTAAACTACACTGTTCTATCCCTATACCGGCGCCCCCGGAGCCTCCCGCAACTAAATAAAGTTACTAACCCCTAAACCGCCGCTCCTAGACCCTGGCGCAACTCTTATAAATGTATTAACCCCTAAACCGCCGCTCCTAGACCCTGGCGCAACTCTTATAAATGTATTAACCCCTAAACCGCCGCTCCTAGACCCTGCCGCAACTCTTATAAATGTATTAACCCCTAAACCGCCGCTCCCGGAGCCCACCGCCACCTACAATATACCTAGTAACCCCTATCCTGCCCCCCCTATACCGTAGCCCTCTATAATAAAATTATTAACCCCTATCCTGCTGATCACGCACCTCGCCGCAACTAAATAAATAGTTTAACCCCTAAACCGCCGCTCCCTGAACCCGCCGCAACCTATATTAAACCTATTAACCCCTATCCTGCCCCCCCTACACCATCGCCACCTATAATAAATTTATTAACCCCTATCCTGCCCCCCACTATGACGCCGCCACTGTAATAAATTTATTAACCCCTAAACCTAAGTCTAACACTAACCCTAACGCCCCCCTAACTTAAATATTAATTAAATAAATCTAAATAATATTTATATTATGAACTAAATTAATCCTATTTAAAACTAAATACTTACCTGTAAAATTAACCCTAATATAGCTACTATATAAATAATAATTATATTGTAGCTATCTTAGGATTTATATTTATTTTACAGGTAACTTTGTATTTATTTTAGCTAGTTAGAATAGTTATTAAATAGTTATTAACTATTTAATAACTACCTAGCTAAAAGAAATACAAAATTACCTGTAAAATAAATCCTAACCTTAGTTACAATTAAACCTAATACTACACTATCATTAAATTAATTAAATAAACTACCTGCAAATAACTACAATTAAATACAATTACATAAACTAACTAAAGTACAAAAAAATAAAAAAAAGCTAAGTTACAGAAAATAAAAAAATAAGTTACAAAAATTTTACAAATATTACAACAATTTTAAGCTACTTACACCTAATCTAAGCCCCCTAATAAAATAACAAACCCCCCAAAATAAAAAAATGCCCTACCCTATTGTAAATTAAATAAAGTTCAACGCTCGTTTACCTTACCAGCCCTTAAAAGGGCCATTTGTGGGGGCATGCCCCCAAAAGTTCAGCTCTTTTGCCTGTAAATGAAAAATACAACCCCCCCCCAACATTAAAATCCACCACCCACATACCCCTAATCTAACCCAAACCCCCCTTACAAAAACCTAACACTAATCCCCTGAAGATCATCCTACCTTGAGTCGTCTTCACTCAGCCGAGCAGCGATGGAACCCAAGTGGACATCCGGACCGGCAGAAGTGATCATCCAAGGGGCGCTGAAGAAATCTTCCATCCGATGAAGTCATCATCCAGGCGGCGCTGAAGAAGTCTTCGATCCGGGCGATGTCATCTTCCAAGCCGGGTCTTGAATCTTCCTTCCGCCGCCGCGGAACATCCTTCTTCACCGACGGACTACGACGAATGAAGGCTCCTTTAAGGGACGTCATCCAAGATGGCGTCCCCTCAATTCCGATTGGCTGATAGAATCCTATCCAATCAGCCAATCAGATTGAGCTTGCATTCTATTGGCTGTTCCGATCAGCCAATAGAATGCGAGCTCTATCTGATTGGCTGATTGGATCAGCCAATCGGATTGAACTTGAATCTGATTTGCTGATGGAATCAGCCAATCAGATTTTTCCTACCTTAATTCCGATTGGCTGATAGAATCCTATCAGCCAATCGGAATTGAGGGGACGCCATCTTGGATGACGTCCCTTAAAGGAGCCTTCATTCGTCGTAGTCCGTCGGTGAAGAAGGATGTTCCGCGGCGGCGGAAGGAAGATTCAAGACCCGGCTTGGAAGATGACATCGCCCGGATCGAAGACTTCTTCAGCGCCGCCTGGATGATGACTTCATCGGATGGAAGATTTCTTCAGCGCCCCTTGGATGATCACTTCTGCCGGTCCGGATGTCCACTTGGGTTCCATCGCTGCTCGGCTGAGTGAAGACGACTCAAGGTAGGATGATCTTCAGGGGATTAGTGTTAGGTTTTTGTAAGGGGGGTTTGGGTTAGATTAGGGGTATGTGGGTGGTGGGTTTTAATGTTGGGGGGGTTGTATTTTTCATTTACAGGCAAAAGAGCTGAACTTTTGGGGGCATGCCCCCACAAATGGCCCTTTTAAGGGCTGGTAAGGTAAACGAGCGTTGAACTTTATTTAATTTACAATAGGGTAGGGCATTTTTTTATTTTGGGGGGGTTTGTTATTTTATTAGGGGGCTTAGATTAGGTGTAAGTAGCTTAAAATTGTTGTAATATTTGTAAAATGTTTGTAACTTATTTTTTTATTTTCTGTAACTTAGCTTTTTTTATTTTTTGTACTTTAGTTAGTTTATGTAATTGTATTTAATTGTAGTTATTTGTAGGTAGTTTATTTAATTAATTTAATGATAGTGTAGTATTAGGTTTAATTGTAACTTAGGTTAGGATTTATTTTACAGGTAATTTTGTATTTCTTTTAGCTAGGTAGTTATTAAATAGTTAATAACTATTTAATAACTATTCTAACTAGCTAAAATAAATACAAAGTTACCTGTAAAATAAATATAAATCTTAAGATAGCTACAATGTAATTATTATTTATATTGTAGCTATATTAGGGTTTATTTTACAGGTAAGTATTTAGTTTTAAATAGGAATAATATATTAAAGTATAGTGTAGTGTTAGGTGTAATTGTAACTTAGGTTAGTTTTTTTTTTACAGGTAAATTTCTCTTTATTTTAGCTAGGTAAGCTATTAAATAGTTAATAACTATTTAATAGCTATTGTACCTAGTTAAAATAAATGCAAAGTTGCCTGTAAAAAATAAATAAATCCTAAGATAGCTACAATATAATTATTATTTATATTGTAGCTATACTAGAGTTTATTTTACAGGTAAGCATTTAGTTTTAAATAGGATTAATGTAGTTAATAATAGAAATATTATTTAGATTTATTTAATAAATATTTAAGTAAAGGGGGCATTAGGGTTAGTGTTAGACTTAGGTTTAGGGGTTAATAACGTTATTATAGAGGGCGGCGGTATAGGGGGGCAGGATAGGGGTTAATAGGTATAATGTAGTTGGCGGTGGGCTCCGGGAGCGGCGGTTTAGGGGTTAATACATTTATTATAGTTGCGGTGGGCTCCGGGAGCGGCGGTTTAGGGGTTAATACATTTATTATAGTTGCGGTGGGCTCCGGGAGCGGCGGTTTAGGGGTTAATACATTTATTATAGTTGTGGTGGGCTCCGGGAGGCGGCGGTTTAGGGGTTAATATGTATAGAGTAGCTTGCGGTGGGCTCCGGGAGCGGCGGTTTAGGGGGTAATAACTTTATTTAGTTGCGGCGGTGTAGGGGGGACAGATTAGTGGTGTTTAGACTCGGGGTACATGTTAGGGTGTTAGGTGCAGACATCTCCCATAGGAATGAATGGGATGTCTGTCAGCAGCGAACTTGTACTTTCGCTATGGTCAGACTCCCATTGATTCCTATGGGATCCGCCGCCTCCAGGCTGGCGCTTTGAAAACCAGGTACGCTGGGCCGTAAAAGTGCCGAGCGTACCTGCTAGTTTTTTGATAACTAGCAAAAGTAGTGAGATTGTGCCGCACTTGTGTGCGGAACATCTGGAGTGACGTAAGAATCGATCTGTGTCGGACTGAGTCCGGCGGATCGAAGCTTACGTCACAAAATTCTACTTTTGCCGGTCTCGAGCCTTTGATAACTAAGGCGTATCAGCTTCGACACAAATATGCTGCGGAATTCCAGCGTATTTGAGGTTGACGGCTTGATAACTAGGCCCCAATATGTTTTCCAATCCCTGTTACTTAGTGTATTATACAAACATATCTGTATATTTGAATTTTTGAATTTTGGTTTAATTGCAGATATTTTTTATGGATTTGATATAGTGGACTTGTGAAAAAGTATGGTATCCACAAAGAATATTCGCAATATTAATTCTTAATTACCATATTTACCATATTCGTTTGTTTAAAGCTGAACATACATAATTAAAATAGCGTCAATGGTATCAACAATATAATTAAAATAGCGTCAATGGTATCAACATTAGTAACAAATAATAAAAGTGAAACAAAAATAAAGTGATACAGTAAAAATCGTATAAGTTATGAAAGATAAAGTCTTTCTGCCGTGATCGTTAGAGTAATTGTTAATTGCTTTTTGTTAAAAGCGCTGTTGTTAATTCCTCCGTGGGGATAGTATGTGCGGGCGTGCTGCAACACGTTTTTGTCTAATTGCTATATATTTTGTGATTATAAGTCACTGTTAAGTAGTTTTGGTTATCTGTCCTTCACATTAACTTCCTTAGTTGGTGTAGTTATAATAAATCTTACCCGTTGTTTCTTTTGGGATACTTTGTTTCTGGTCTAGTTTCTTTTTGTACCCAATTCAATCTTTACTGTGATGAATGTGGATCGGAAGCCGGGATAGCCGCTGCCGGTGTTGTAGTGGTTTCAGTATGTCAAGTTGGTTTGTCTCTGCGATTACACACACTTGAAGAAGTAGATGCTGTGGTATTGTGGTAGTGTGCTTTAACCGTTAATCCTTTTGTCAGATGGCTGGGCTTTTTGCCCGGTTCAGGTTTTCAAAACCTCTTGAATTGTTGCGAATGTGTTCTGTTTAGATCCGTACTCTATTTGTTTCAGAGTATCTGATCTGCAGGTGTCCACAGGTTTCTTTAGGCCCAATTATTAGGTAAGGTATTTCAGTTGTTCTTGGCGGTCCTTTGAAAGGAGGACTAGATGCTTTGAAGGTTGTTCTTGAATGCTTCAGAATATCTTTCAAGCGTATTTGTTGGTCCGTGGTTTGATGTAGTCTTGGCGGTCCACTTCGAAAGTGGACTATGAAAATGTTCAGTGTAGCAAGGAGTAGGCAACGCATTTCAGCTGATTAATACAGCCTTTATCAAGCATATGCGGACCAACAAATACGCTTGAAAGATATTCTGAAGCATTCAAGAACAACCTTCAAAGCATCTAGTCCTCCTTTCAAAGGACCGCCAAGAACAACTGAAATACCTTACCTAATAATTGGGCCTAAAGAAACCTGTGGACACCTGCAGATCAGATACTCTGAAACAAATAGAGTACGGATCTAAACAGAACACATTCGCAACAATTCAAGAGGTTTTGAAAACCTGAACCGGGCAAAAAGCCCAGCCATCTGACAAAAGGATTAACGGTTAAAGCACACTACCACAATACCACAGCATCTACTTCTTCAAGTGTGTGTAATCGCAGAGACAAACCAACTTGACATACTGAAACCACTACAACACCGGCAGCGGCTATCCCGGCTTCCGATCCACATTCATCACAGTAAAGATTGAATTGGGTACAAAAAGAAACTAGACCAGAAACAAAGTATCCCAAAAGAAACAACGGGTAAGATTTATTATACCTACACCAACTAAGGAAGTTAATGTGAAGGACAGATAACCAAAACTACTTAACAGTGACTTATAATCACAATATATATAGCAATTAGACAAAAACATGTTGCAGCACGCCCGCACATACTATCCCCACGGAGGACTTAACAACAGCGCTTTTAACAAAAAGCAATTAACAATTACTCTAACGATCACGGCAGAAAGACTTTATCTTTCATAACTTATACGATTTTTACTGTATCACTTTATTTTTGTTTCACTTTTATTATTTGTTACTAATGTTGATACCATTGACGCTATTTTAATTATATTGTTGATACCATTGACGCTATTTTAATTATGTATGTTCAGCTTTAAACAAACGAATATGGTAAATATGGTAATTAAGAATTAATATTGCGAATATTCTTTGTGGATACCATACTTCTTCACAAGTCCACTATATCAAATCCATAAAAAATATCTGCAATTAAACCAAAATTCAAAAATTCAAATATACAGATATGTTTGTATAACAGGGATTGGAAAACATATTATATAATTTTATTCACACTGTATGGTTGGCCAACCAGTTAGATTTGTTTTAAGAATCAATTTCTATTGTTTTAAATTTTATTGTATGTATTTATAATTCTAAAAATAAATAGATCTCATTGAATCCAACTACATAGTAAGACTATCTTTCCTTATTGGGTAATTAAGCACAAGCGCTTAAGAGTCTCATCCAATCCAGATTTTACCCCCACTTTGAAGTTTGTGAGATTACTTCTTCGAGACTCCCTAGCTTTTACCCCCACAGCGCATAGTTTATTAACCCAACACACCAATTCACCAGGAGATTAATCCTACAATACTGGGTGTCCAACAAAGCCCCTCCCTTTAAGAAATTGAAATACGCTGTGCAAACTCAAATTCTTCTAGCGCAGGCGGATGTACAGGGGGACCTTGATAGAAGAATCAAAACTTTTGTCCATAAGTGGGAGCCCTATCTATTGCATATCTCTCCACTCCTAAGACACAGATTACTTTACCCTTTTCGTAATTCAACGTTTATCCTTGAAGAGAACTTATGTGACAGGTGGTGCCCCCAACTCTCCTCCACCCCACACTCTGATCAAACACAGCTTAAGCCATGTCGCATTTCCATTTGTCCAATCATATGTGCCAGGGGGTCTCCCCCCCCTCCCCTCGGAGCAGAGGGCTCAGAATAGTATAGTTCTACATTTGTTTTATTATTATTAACAAAAAAAATAGAAAAAAACAGATTTACATCATGACGTGGAGATTGACTACTAATGGCGGCATTCGTCTGCCCCACGGGGTAAGAGGAGTGTCATACTCCCTGTACCATTATATATGTGACAATGTTATTTCTGTACATTTATCTTCCATGTTGTGATGAGTCTGGATTATAAATAAAGTTTAAAAAAAATTGTATAGTGTTTGTATGAGTGTATGTGTACTTTGTATGATATTTTGGAAATGATTCATGAATGTTTTTGGTATCGGAATATCAATAACTACTGGGTCTGGGTGAGTGTTATGGATTTAAGCATAGATGGGGATATTTGTGGTGCTACAGAAAGTTGTAATAGCAGCGTTAGGGAAAATGAAGCGTTATGAGCCATAATGTTGCTATTTGACTCATAACGCCAAACTCATAATCTAGGTGAGAGATAGCAGCATCTTTATTTTTTAAGTTGGCGGGAGTGGGGTCTTAGAAAAAAAAACGCTCTATGGGAACTGTGTGTTCCCAGTAAATATATATGTATATGCTTATATACATATATATTTATGTGTTACTATGTATATATACACATATCACATAAATATATATGTATACCATCATATACATATATATTTATAGTTGCTGCCATCGCTGTGCTTAAAGGGACATGAAACACAATTTTTTTTCATGATTCAGATAGAGAATATAATTTTAAACAACTTTCTAATTTACATCTATTATCTAATTTATTTCATTCTCTTGGTATAATTTGTTGAAGGAGCAGCAATGCACTAATGGTTTCTAACTGAGCACATGTGTGAGCCAATCACAATCGATATATATATGCAGCCACTAATCAACAGCTGGAACCTAGTTTCTCTGCTGCTCCTGAGCTTGCCTAGATAAACATTTAAGCAAATGATAACAAGAGAAGGAAGCAAATTAAATAATAGAAGTAAATTGGAAAGTTGTTTAAAATTGTATTCTCTGCTGACTTCCTGGGAGGAGCTCAGGTGCATGGTCAGGTGATGCACCTGTTCTGATCCACCTTCTCCCCAAGCCCTTGGCGAGATTCGCGCCCAAACCCTGGACCTGGGGTGGCCTGGACAGCGAGGAATTACCGCTACCGGAATCTTGTAGTGCCTAAACACTGCACTAATCAATAAACCTGCATTTTACATTTATCGACAGGACTGGATCCTGACCAAAAAACGTCCACATACTATCCTAAACCCACTCACTCTGAGAAACACCTAGAGATGGAGACTCTCTAAATAATTACATATTGGTGCCCCAAGTGTAACTTCATTTGTCTTTACCTTAGCGCTGAGACCTGCGCTCACCTGGAGGATACCCGTGTGGTAAACGTCTCAGTGAGACTCTACAATACTGAGGGGCATAACTGTGGCTGCTTATACTGGCTATCCAGCTGAACTGACTGCTGGTCCCCTTCATTTGCCGTGCTGAGGGCCGATACGGAGGCGGCTATACCCGCGACTGTAATTGGAGTGCAAGTAACGCACCTGAAGTTCTGCAGAGACTTACCTTTTCCTCTGTTGGCACCCCCTCCCACCGGTGCTGCGTGAGGGGTGAGGATCGTGCAGCGCCCTGGTGCGCTCTGTCTCTCCGTGGCTATCCCTGCTCTAGCTGGCAAACGGGGTCCCTCATACGGCATCTCTCTGCTTCCTTTCTTCTCCTCCCACCGGTGCTGCGTGAGGGGGGGCAGCTGTGGTTCTGGGGCGACAGTCGACGTCTTCAGCCTACAACAGGTAACCAGAAAAGACTCCTCTCAATTAAGCTTCTATCTTGTGGAGCTAATAACTGCCTTACTTCTGACTTTTCTCTCCCCTCTTTTTTGCAGGTTCAAATAACTGTGTACAAGCTACGGCTGGACTTTTGATTTTTTCCTTTTTATAGCCTAAGGAACGTTTCTGGACTGCTGTTTGTTTTGGTTCTTTTTCTCTTCTTTTTCCCAGAGGGCAAAAAAATAATAAAAGAAATAGATATCTATCAAATCCTGGATATGGTATATGCTGGAAAGTATTAATTGGATATTCTGAACTTCATTCACTTAACTGACTCAAGGTTTAAATCTGGTGTCTACATAAAATAAGTGCATACTGTGTTATCAGCTAAATACTTTGCAATTATAAAGATTCCTTTTTTTTTTTTTTTTTTTTTTTTTTTTTTTTTTTGTGTTGTTTGCTTTTTTCCTATCTCTTTAGCTCTCCAGTTAAATCAGGTGTTTAGCCTTAACGAAGAAAAAACTATTGTTCCTATTGCTGTCTCTATAAGGGGACCTGAACATGAGACCCTTATAGTCTGAGATAATCTTGTATAAGCTTTATTACATACACTAATTCAGTTGGAGATATATTGAATCTGTGGCTGATATCTTTGTGAAAACTGGAACTGATATAGTAATTTATAAAAGTCTCTTCATTGACCTAAAATTAAAATCATATGTGTGGTATTACACTAGCAGCAAAAAATAACTGCCTTACTTGTTGTTACAGAGTAAGACCCAGCCTAATATAGGCAGCTACTGGTGTAGGAGCTCATATATGTAACTGCCTGAAACTATAGAAACATATTAGGAATAGAAAGGAAAAGTTTATAACATCTGAGTTCAATAAGATTTGAACGGGCATAGATATAGTTTAATATAGAATTTTTTACTATAAACTGGTAAGATACAAGTTTTTACATAAATTTATCTGCACTATATCCTAACAATTTGTATTTAAACTGAAGTAAAGAAATAACACCTTTCTAGTGATTCTTGAAAGGTAGGCATCTACCATCTTTAGAGCCTCACAAGAGGTTCTAAGTATTTACTTACTCCACTTTATTGGGTGCTGATCCACCTTATATACTTTGAATTATAATATATCTCACCCTCCACTTAATCTTATTCAATATCCCCTTCTCTTACTGCCACGGTTGGACCTTCACACAGCTAATATAATCACCCCTACATAGACACTCCAACCTCCCCCCCCTTCCCCCCCCCCCCCACTTGATCCACACCGTTCACTTTTCTCCCAACTTGCTTATCCTGAGATTTAATTATCTCTCTAACCTTCCACTTTGTGGCTTTCTATGGCCTAGATTTAGAGTTCGGCGGTAAAAGGGCTGTTAACGCTCCGCGGGTTTTTTTCTGGCCGCACCATAAATTTAACTCTGGTATCGAGAGTTCAAACAAATGCTGCGTTAGGCTCCAAAAAAGGAGCGTAGAGCATTTTTACCGCAAATGCAACTCTCGATACCAGAGTTGCTTACGGACGCGGCCGGCATCAAAAACGTGCTCGTGCACGATTCTCCCATAGGAAACAATGGGGCTGTTTGAGCTGAAAAAAAACCTAACACCTGCAAAAAAGCAGCGTTCAGCTCCTAACGCAGCCCCATTGTTTCCTATGGGGAAACACCTCCTAAGTCTGCACCTAACACCCTAACATGTACCCCGAGTCTAAACACCCCTAACCTTACACTTATTAACCCCTAATCTGCCGCCCCCGCTATCGCTGACCCCTGCATTACACTTTTAACCCCTAATCTGCCGCTCCGTAAACCGCCGCCACCTACGTTATCCCTATGTACCCCTAATCTGCTGCCCTAACATCGCCGACCCCTATGTTATATTTATTAACCCCTAATCTGCCCCCCACAACGTCGCCGACACCTACCTACACTTATTAACCCCTAATCTGCCGAGCGGACCTGAGCGCTACTATAATAAAGTTATTAACCCCTAATCCGCCTCACTAACCCTATCATAAATAGTATTAACCCCTAATCTGCCCTCCCTAACATCGCCGACACCTACCTTCAATTATTAACCCCTAATCTGCCGACCGGAGCTCACCGCTATTCTAATAAATGTATTAACCCCTAAAGCTAAGTCTAACCCTAACACTAACACCCCCCTAAGTTAAATATAATTTTTATCTAACGAAATAAATTAACTCTTATTAAATAAATAATTCCTATTTAAAGCTAAATACTTACCTGTAAAATAAATCCTAATATAGCTACAATATAAATTATAATTATATTATAGCTATTTTAGGATTAATATTTATTTTACAGGCAACTTTGTAATTATTTTAACCAGGTACAATAGCTATTAAATAGTTAAGAACTATTTAATAGTTACCTAGTTAAAATAATTACAAATTTACCTGTAAAATAAATCCTAACCTAAGATATAATTAAACCTAACACTACCCTATCAATAAAATAATTAAATAAACTACCTACAATTACCTACAATTAACCTAACACTACACTATCAATAAATTAATTAAACACAATTGCTACAAATAAATAACATTAAATAAACTATCTAAAGTACAAAAAATAAAAAAGAACTAAGTTACAGAAAATAATAAAATATTTACAAACATAAGAAAAATATTACAACAATTTTAAACTAATTACACCTACTCTAAGCCCCCTAATAAAATAACAAAGCCCCCCAAAATAAAAAATTCCCTACCCTATTCTAAAATACAAATATTACAAGCTCTTTTACCTTACCAGCCCTGAACAGGGCCCTTTGCGGGGCATGCCCCAAGAATTTCAGCTCTTTTGCCTGTAAAAAAAAACATACTATACCCCCCCCCCAACATTACAACCCACCACCCACATACCCCTAATCTAACCCAAACCCCCCTTAAATAAACCTAACACTACCCCCCTGATGATCTTCCTACCTTGTCTTCACCATGCCAGGTTCACCGATCCGTCCTGGCTCCAAGATCTTCATCCAACCCAAGCGGGGGCTAGACATCCACTGAAGAAGTCCAGAAGAGGGTCCAAAGTCTTCCTCCTATCCGGCAAGAAGAGGACATCCGGACCGGCAAACATCTTCTCCAAGCGGCATCTTCTATCTTCTTCCATCCGATGACGACCGGCTCCATCTTGAAGACCTCCAGCGCGGATCCATCCTCTTCTTCCGACGACTAGACGACGAATGACGGTTCCTTTAAGGGACGTCATCCAAGATGGCGTCCCTCGAATTCCGATTGGCTGATAGGATTCTATCAGCCAATCGGAATTAAGGTAGGAATTTTCTGATTGGCTGATGGAATCAGCCAATCAGAATATAGTTCAGTCCGATTGGCTGATCCAATCAGCCAATCAGATTGAGCTCGCATTCTATTGGCTGATCGGAACAGCCAATAGAATGCGAGCTCAATCTGATTGGCTGATTGGATCAGCCAATCGGATTGAACTATATTCTGATTGGCTGATTCCATCAGCCAATCAGAAAATTCCTACCTTAATTCCGATTGGCTGATAGAATCCTATCAGCCAATCGGAATTCGAGGGACGCCATCTTGGATGACGTCCCTTAAAGGAACCGTCATTCGTCGTCTAGTCGTCGGAAGAAGAGGATGGATCCGCGCTGGAGGTCTTCAAGATGGAGCCGGTCGTCATCGGATGGAAGAAGATAGAAGATGCCGCTTGGAGAAGATGTTTGCCGGTCCGGATGTCCTCTTCTTGCCGGATAGGAGGAAGACTTTGGACCCTCTTCTGGACTTCTTCAGTGGATGTCTAGCCCCCGCTTGGGTTGGATGAAGATCTTGGAGCCAGGACGGATCGGTGAACCTGGCATGGTGAAGACAAGGTAGGAAGATCATCAGGGGGGTAGTGTTAGGTTTATTTAAGGGGGGTTTGGGTTAGATTAGGGGTATGTGGGTGGTGGGTTGTAATGTTGGGGGGGGGGTATAGTATGTTTTTTTTTACAGGCAAAAGAGCTGAAATTCTTGGGGCATGCCCCGCAAAGGGCCCTGTTCAGGGCTGGTAAGGTAAAAGAGCTTGTAATATTTGTATTTTAGAATAGGGTAGGGAATTTTTTATTTTGGGGGGCTTTGTTATTTTATTAGGGGGCTTAGAGTAGGTGTAATTAGTTTAAAATTGTTGTAATATTTTTCTTATGTTTGTAAATATTTTATTATTTTCTGTAACTTAGTTCTTTTTTATTTTTTGTACTTTAGATAGTTTATTTAATGTTATTTATTTGTAGCAATTGTGTTTAATTAATTTATTGATAGTGTAGTGTTAGGTTAATTGTAGGTAATTGTAGGTAGTTTATTTAATTATTTTATTGATAGGGTAGTGTTAGGTTTAATTATATCTTAGGTTAGGATTTATTTTACAGGTAAATTTGTAATTATTTTAACTAGGTAACTATTAAATAGTTCTTAACTATTTAATAGCTATTGTACCTGGTTAAAATAATTACAAAGTTGCCTGTAAAATAAATATTAATCCTAAAATAGCTATAATATAATTATAATTTATATTGTAGCTATATTAGGATGTATTTTACAGGTAAGTATTTAGCTTTAAATAGGAATTATTTATTTAATAAGAGTTAATTTATTTCGTTAGATAAAAATTATATTTAACTTAGGGGGGTGTTAGTGTTAGGGTTAGACTTAGCTTTAGGGGTTAATACATTTATTAGAATAGCGGTGAGCTCCGGTCGGCAGATTAGGGGTTAATAATTGAAGGTAGGTGTCGGCGATGTTAGGGAGGGCAGATTAGGGGTTAATACTATTTATGATAGGGTTAGTGAGGCGGATTAGGGGTTAATAACTTTATTATAGTAGCGCTCAGGTCCGCTCGGCAGATTAGGGGTTAATAAGTGTAGGTAGGTGTCGGCGACGTTGTGGGGGGCAGATTAGGGGTTAATAAATATAACATAGGGGTCGGCGATGTTAGGGGTAGCAGATTAGGGGTACATAGGGATAACGTAGGTGGCGGCGATTTGCGGTCGGAAGATTAGGGGTTAATTATTTTAAGTAGCTTGCGGCGACGTTGTGGGGGGCAAGTTAGGGGTTAATAGATATAATACAGGGGTCGGCGGTGTTAGGGGCAGCAGATTAGGGGTACATAAGTATAACGTAGGTGGCGGTCGGCAGATTAGGGGTTAAAAATTTTAATCGAGTGGCGGCGATGTGGGGGGACCTCGGTTTAGGGGTACATAGGTAGTTTATGGGTGTTAGTGTACTTTAGGGTACAGTAGTTAAGAGCTTTATAAACCGGCGTTAGCCAGAAAGCTCTTAACTCCTGCTATTTTCAGGCGGCTGGAATCTTGTCGTTAGAGCTCTAACGCTCACTGCAGAAACGACTCTAAATACCAGCGTTAGAAAGATCCCATTGAAAAGATAGGCTACGCAAATGGCGTAGGGGGATCTGCGGTATGGAAAAGTCGCGGCTGAAAAGTGAGCGTTAGACCCTTTAATCACTGACTCCAAATACCAGCGGGCGCCCAAAACCAGCGTTAGGAGCCTCTAACGCTGGTTTTGACGGCTACCGCCGAACTCTAAATCTAGGCCTATGTGTTTAGAGAGCACCTCACTCTAACTTTTTTTCACGCCACGACATAAAAATTAACTTTTTTTACTTTTTTCGGCACATGGATAAATTCTTACACACCCCACACAAGACCTCCTCTCCAGCCATGGCAGCCAGACAGAGGGATAGGAGAATAAAAAATACACAAGAAAGTGTTACCGACATACAACCTATATTGGCAAATGTACCAGTGACACAAGAAGTAACTAATATTCAAAGTCTGGTCCCCAGCATCTCGGATGCCCTCACCCCTAAATTTGACGCCATTAAAACTGAATTAAAACAAGATATTCTCCTGCTAACACAGGAAGTCTGGCAGTTCTCTGCTAGACTACAAGAAGCGGAACAAAGGATATCTGACCTGGAAGACCTAACTACTTTACATAGCTCTAAACTTGAATCAGCAGACACTAATATACAAAAAATCCAAAATAAATTAGAAGATTTAGAGAATCGTTCCAGAAGGAACAACATAAGAATCATTGGTCTTCCAGAGGAACAACAAAATGAGAACCTTGTATCCTTTATTTCAGAGGTATTACCTAAAATTCTCAAAATACCATCTACACATTATCCCATAATGGTTGAGAGAGTACACAGGCTGGGTTCCCCTTATACAGACAATAAAGGCAGAAATAGACCCAGGCCTATCATAGCAAAACTCTTAAACTACCAGGACAAAATTACTTTATTTCAATATTACCGCAAACAGCAACCGATTACATTCAATGGGGCTACATTATTAATGTTCCAAGATTTCTCTGCTGATACAGCAAGCAAAAAGACGGGAGCTTGCCCCCATTTGCTCCAAATTCATACAGAAAGGCTACCGAGCAATGATAATGTATCCCCACAAACTCAAGGTTATAGCACATGAAAAATCGCACTGGTTTGAAGAAACCAGTTCGGCTGAAAATTTTTACAAAACACTCGACTCCTTAACCCAACAATAGAATATAGGAGTGTAGTAAAATGTAAAAGTTAATACAAATATGACTCAAAATGCAGGCGTACATTAGGGAAGACCCCTGTCTCTGGATAGACAGGTGTCAAGGGATTTCTTCCCCTCACGTGTGCAGTGATTTTAAAGGGAAAAACAAAAAAAACTTTTTTTTTTTTTTTTTTTTCCGCCCTTCCTCCCCCTCTGTTCGACCTCCCTATACTTTTCTCTTCATATCTCTCTCCTAAATGGAAAAAATAGATAAATGTAAAATAGTATCATGGAATGTAGGAGGGATCTCTACACCCATTAAACGTAAGGCAATTCTTACACAATTACGTAAACTTCAAACTGATATTGGTTTCATTCAAGAAACACACTTGACTGCAGAGGAAACCCTAAAATTAAAAACTTCCTGGGTTAAAGAAGTATACTTTGCTTCTGGTGTTAAGAGAAAGAGGGGGGTAGCAATATTAATAGGTAAAAAAATCAAGTCAGAAGTGGTCCACTGTGTGGCTGATCCAGGGGGGAGATATGTCCTTTTAAAAATAAAGATTGCTCAGAAGTTGTACACACTCTGTAACACATATGGCCCAAATGTGTTTGATCCAGAATACTGGAATACTCTACAATCGAAGCTTCTATCATTCACAGAAGGCTCCTTAATCATTGGTGGTGATTTCAATATGGCACCACAATGCCCACTAGACAGGCTAAGACAAGACACTAAACACCTGAAACAAAAAAGAGATAATTTAGAAACCAAGTTATATAAAAAAAATCATGCATAATTTAGCCATATATGATATATGGAGAAATCAGAACCCAACTGCTCAGGAGTTTACCTGCCTTTCAAAGGCCCATAAACTATGTCTAGAATTGACATATTTCTGATCGATGACCGTATCTTAACAACAAGGGTCAAAGCGGCAATAATGCCGATATTAATATCAGATCACGCACCTATCTATCTTGAACTACAACTAGCATATGTGCAGCCTACTCCATCACGCTTCTTCTTCCCCTATTACCTAGCATCTGATTTTAAATTTAAAAACTGGTTATTAAATAAATATAAAGAATATGTATATTTCAACAGAGAATATCTGAATAGACCCGAAATATTCTGGGAGACTGCGAAAGCAGTGATGAGGGGGGAAATTATCGCATATAGCGCCACTTTTCAAAAAAAAAAATCAGACTAAGGGAAAAGGAATCTTGCAAATTCTTGCTTAATTCTTATAATCAATTTCTACTTGATAGAACTTCTCTTAACTGGGCAAAATATGTGCGAGCAAAAAACGAGAGGGACGCCTTTGTATTAACTCAACAAACACAAAAAGAGCTGAAAATTCAGGCTAGAATGTATAGGTACGGCAATAAGTCAGGCAAAATATTGGCTAAATTAATTAAAAATGAAAAAAAAAAAAAACTAAATATAGACAAATTGCAGCATAAAGGGGATTATCTTACGAAACCTGATGATATTCTGAATGTATTCTATGAATACTTTAAATAACTTTATACGTTTAAAGCCACTGAGGTAAATAAATCGGCTGAGTTTTGGAGCAAAATTGAACACCCCACACTGGCTCCAGAAATTACCAATAGCCTTAATGTACCCGTTATGGCGGAAGAGATCAAGAAAATAATATCTAAATTATCCCTAAATAAAGCAGCTGGCCCCGATGGTCTTCCGAGTGAATTTTACAAAATCGCGCTTAGCGAAGTCACTCCACATATTTCTACTCTTTTTAATAGTTTTTTTACTGATGGTAAACCCATTCCTCCCTCCTTTTCTCAGTCTTACACAACACTAATACTCAAAGGAGGCAAAGATCCTGTTTGTAAGGAATCATATAGACCTATAGCCCTCCTTAATGTTGATTACAAAATCTTAGCAGCAGTATTGGCGGCTAGATTACAAGGAGCCCTTGCAAAAATTATACACACAGACCAATCCGGGTTCCTAAATAACAGAAATTCCGCTGCAAAAATTAGGGAGGTCTTAGTGGTGACAGAATACCACGAGACAATGTCAGATGTGACCAGCGGGGGAGAGGGCATACATGATCTTGCCATCATATCCATCGACGCAGAAAAGGCATTCGATTCAATTATCCATGAGCATATCTATTCGTCATTAAATAATTTCGGTATCAAGGGTAAATTTACTGATTAGTAAATAATAATTTCTCTCCCTCTATTCCCTTAGGCACTGGTACGCGTCAGGGCTGCCCTCTCTCACCGCTTCTTTTTAATATTGCCATCGAACCTCTGGCAATTAAACTAAGACAATCTCTTGATGGTAATAAAATTCATAATCATGAAATCAAAATTGGACTCTATGCAGATGACTTGCTTGTTTATATGTCAAATATTAAATTAAATATGCCGAAACTTTTCTGTATAATGGACTATTTTGGTTCATTCTCGGGATATAAAGTAAATTACACGAAATTCGAATTCTGTAACAAATACACCGCTTCGACAGGTTACAGATTCCTTTAAATATCTAGGGATTTATATCCCGGTCAAAACTGCGGATCTTTACAATCTTAATATCCCTCCAGTGCTGAAAGTGATCAAAGAAAAACTTAAGAATTGGCAAAACTTGCCACTATCACTATCCGGTCGAATTGCCTTATTCAAAATGGCCCTCCTCCCGAAATTACTCTACATTCTTCAAAATACACCTATAATACTACTAGGGAAAGATATCCGATCAATTAATAGTGCACTTATAGAATTTTTATGGCAAGGGAGGAGATCAAAAATATCTCTTGGGAAACTTTCAGTACCAAAAGAAAGTGGAGGATTGGCTCTCCCTGATATCCAGCTATACAACTTCTGTTTCCTTGCGCGAATAGTCATAGACTGGATCTCTTGTAACAACTATATTTTAAATAACGATCTAGAATCTAATGTCTGTCACCCATACTGGTTATCTGCACTCATCCACCTTGATTTAAAAGAAATCCCGACAGAAATCAAGAAGCTTAAAATAATTTACAATCCGCTTAAAGCATGGCAAAAAATAGCAAAGCTTTTTTCAATAAATAGTAAAGCCTCTCCATATCTCCCGATATTAGGAAATCCTAAATTCCAGGCAGGTATTCACTCTGCTGTCTTTAAGAGATGGCATTATATTGGTCTAAATAAGGTTCACCAAATAATAGATAAAGAAAGACATTGTATCAAATCATTTCAAGAACTAAATATAGAATTTGGCCTGCCAAACAAAGACTTCTTCGCATATCTACAACTTAGGCACTTCGCGCTGGAATTAGTTAAAGAAAAAGGCTGGGATTGGAACATAGGTAAACTTGAAGATTGGCTGATATTATCTAGGAACGGCCGTATGTCCATTACACCATGCTATCACTTTCTAGGTTTAAATAAAGGTGCCTCTGTTATAACACAGTTGACTGCAAATTGGAATACATTAACTGCTCAGAGCAATATAGAAATAAAAACTCTTCAACTTTCAATTAACAAGGTTACTCAGAAAGCACTTTCGGCCACATGGAGAGAAGCCCATGTTAAATTTCTCCACAGGGCATATTTTACCCCTGAGAAAGGTTACAGGTGTGCCAACTTAGGGTTTTATAAATGTCCCAAATGCTCATACCTTGCAGCCAATTTTCTACATATGACATGGTATTGTCCGAAAGTCAAGATTCTATGGCTCAAAGTAGAATATTGGCTAAAAAATGTATTAAAAATAACCCCTCTTTCTCTAACACTATTTCAGATAGCACTCTGCTTAAGGGAAGAATCTGGTAAACAAAACAGTGAAAATGTTGTAATTTCCACTATTCTAGCTACTAGATATTTAATTTTTTTAAAATGGAAGACTCGGTCAATTCCATCTCTCTCCGAAGTGAAAAACTGTTTGAAAAAACAGTGCATACTAGAACAAAGAGACACAAATATAGACAATGAACAGGATGTTAAAAGATTTTTCGATAATTGGGCAATCTTTTTAAAAACTTTTTCTCCTACAGAAATAAATCATATAATTTTTCCCTTTCAAAACACAGAAATAGTTTTACTAGGGAACTGGTAGATAGTAGGAAGGGTCCAGTGTAAGAGTGATAAAAGGAAGTGGTTCCCCTTTTTTTCCCTTTTTTTTAATTTTTTTTTATTTTGTTGTTTTCTCGTTTTCTTGGTTTTTTCTGCACACGTGGGGGGGAGAAATCGAGTGGGATTGAAAAAGTAAATAAAACTCCAAGACATCTCCACAGAAAACTATATAAGATGTAGCAACATTAACGGTCATTAATGTAATCTTGATTGCCTATGTTAACTAAAATTGACACAGAACTATTTAAACTAAGCAAGGTCATTGTGTTATGTTACGTCTTCATAGTTTTGTATTTCTATTTCTAATTTTATTGTTTTGTATGAACAACAAATGCATTATTTCTGGTTTGTATTAACTATGTTTGGGTTCAAGATACCTTTAAGGATAAAGGTATAAGATGTAACAATACTATGAAGTGTAATTAATATAGCGTCAAATATGTATGATAAGTGAAATTAATATAATATTGTTTAAATTTAGCAAGGCCATCGTGGCATATTGGGTTTTACAGGCCTTGTAGTTTTGTCCTTATCTCTGTTTTCTGTGCAAAGATAACAAATGTATGATATTTGATTATTGTATTTTGTTTTGGTCCATAAATAAAATATAAAAAAAAAATGGTATTCGCTATCTGAATCATGAAATAATTGTTTTGGGTTTCATGTCTCTTTAAGTAATAGCTTTTAGTTTCATATTTGTAAATGCTATGTACCTAAACTAAACCCAACACAGGATTAACACATAGAAAAATAAAGCTGGAATATAACAAATGCAACCGGGGGGGTTAAATAGTACAGTATGTATCCCTAATTAATTTTCATGCTGTTATTAAGTCTAAATGTATAATAAAGATAAAAGAAAAAAAAAAAAAAAATTTATTCTCTATCTGAATCGTAAAATAAAAATGTTGGTTTTCATGTCCCTTTAAGTTCTGATTCCTGACAGCATGAGAAGGAGGCTCACATAGGAGCCTATTGTGAGCGCAATGCTTCCCAGCAATGTATTTTTCAACATTCTTATTGTGTGCTGATTAAAAAGATAAATGTGTGTTTTGTTGTTGTGTGATGTGCGTTATGTACATCTATGTATATATTGTGATTCTCTCCCAGATGTGTTCATTTATATAAACCAGTATAGGATTGTTGTTCCTTCCCAAAAAGCGACAACTCTAATAATTTTTTAATGCTATCTTATTTGAGCGTAGATGGGGATATTTGTTGCGCTATGGAAACTTGTAATTGCAGCGTTAGGAAAAATGAAGCGTTATGAGCCATAACTTTGCTATTTGACTAATAATGCCAAACTCGTAATCTAGGTGAGAGATAGCAGCATCTTTGTTTTTTAAGTTGGCGGGAGTGGGGTGTTAGAAAAAAAAAACGCTCTATGGGAGCTGTATGTTCCCAGTAAATATATATGTATATGCTTATATACATATACAGTATATTTATGTGTTAATACGTGTATATACACATATCACATAAATATATATGTATACAAACATATATTTATAGTTGCTGCCATCGCTGTGCTTAAGTTCTGATTCCTGACAGCATGGGAAGGAGGCTAACATAGGAGCCTATGGAAGCACGGTCTTGTGAGTGCAATGCTTCCCAGCAATGTGAACGCGAGGTCGCGTTCGAATTGCTGACAATTTGTAATACCAGCACACATTATTGTGCACTTGTATTACACAGTGGAGCACAAATATTGCTTTCATTAAAGCGATATTTAGCGCTTCACTAATAATCTGGCGCTTAATTGTACACTCGATTTAAGAAGGAAAGCTGGCAAAATGTGAGAAAACCATAACCAACAGCTTTTCACAGGCTTTTAAATGACTGATTTAAAAGTAACTTTAAAGGGACAGTTTACTCCAAAAATGTCTCCCCTTTAATTTGTTCCCAGTGATCCACTTTACCTGCTGGGATGTATTGAATTGTTTACAAGTATTTCCATTACCCTTATATTGGCATTTTAAATAGTTTATTTAGCCTGTGGTATCTCCACCCATCCTGAAAGTTTTTGGCCTCGAGGCCAAGCTGTGTAAACACAGTCGGTAGAAGAAATTACACTCCCAGTGTGGTATAGAAGAGATAAGGTAATAAAATGTTCATTTTTCATTGTTCTCTCATTGGGGATCTTCAAGACCTCCATCGTGGATCCATCCTTCTTCACCGACGACTTCCCGACAAATGACGGTTCCTTTAAGGGACGTCATCCAAGATGGCGTCCCTCGAATTCCGATTGGCTGATCGGAATTAAGGTAGGAAAATTCTGATTGGCTGATGGAATCAGCCAATCAGAATCAAGTTCAATCTGATTGGCTGATTCAATCAGCCAATCAGATTGAGCTTGCATTCTATTGGCTGTTCCGATCAGCCAATAGAATGCGAGCTCAATCTAATTGGCTGATCGGATCAGCCAATCGGATTGAACTTGATTCTGATTGACTGATTCCATCAGCCAATCAGAATTTTCCTACCTAAATTCCGATTGGCTGATAGAATCCTATCAGCCAATCGGAATTCGAGGGACGCCATCTTGGATGACGTCCCTTAAAGGAACCGTCATTCGTCGGGAAGTCGTCGGTGAAGAAGTATGGATCCGCGATGGAGGTCTTGAAGATCAGCCGGTCGTCATCGGATTGAAGAACATAGAAGATGCGGCTTGGATGAAGATGTTTGCCGGTCCGGATGTCCTCTTCTGCCCGCTTGGATCAAGACTTCAGCTGAAGGATGGACATCACTCTTCAGCCCCCCGCTTGGGCTTGAATCAAGACATCGGAGGCTCTTCTGGATCGATCGGTGAACCTGGCATGGTGAAGACAAGGTAGGAAGATCTTCAGGGGCTTAGTGTTAGGTTTATTTAAGGGGGGTTTGGGTTAGATTAGGGGTATGTGGATGGTGGGTTGTAATGTTGGGGGGGGTATTGTATGTTTTTTTTTTACAGGCAAAAGAGCTGAATTCTTTGGGGCATGCCTCGCAAAGGGCCCTGTTCAGGTGTAATTAGTTTAAAATTGTTAGTTAAAATTAGTTTAAAATTGTTGTAATTTTTTTCTAATGTTTGTAAATATTTTTTTATTTTTTGTAACTTAGTTCTTTTTTATTTTTTGTACTTTAGTTAGTTTATTTAATTGTATTTATTTGTAGGAATTGTATTTAATTTATTTATTGATAGTGTAGTGTTAGTTTTAATTGTAGATAATTGTAGGTATTTTATTTAATTTATTTATTGATAGTGTAGTGTTAGGTTTAATTGTAGGTAATTGTAGGTATTTTATTTAATTTATTTATTGATAGTGTAGTGTTAGGTTTAATTGTAACTTAGGTTAGGATTTATTTTACAGGTAATTTTGTAATTATTTTAACTATTTTAGCTATTAAATAGTTCTTAACTATTTAATAGCTATTGTACCTGGTTAAAATAAATACAAAGTTGCCTGTAAAATAAATATAAATCCTAAAATAGCTATAATATAATTATAATTTATATTGTTGCTATATTAGGGTTTATTTTACAGGTAAGTATTTAGCTTTAAATAGGAATAAGTTATTTAATAAGAGTTAATTTATTTAGTTAGATTTAAATTATATTTAATTTAGGGGGGTGTTAGTGTTAGAGTTAGACTTAGCTTTAGGGGTTAATCCATTTATTAAAGTAGCGGCGAGATTCGGTCGACAGATTAGGGGTTAATAATTGAAGTTAGGTGTCGGCGATGTTAGGGAGGGCCGATTAGGGGTTAATACTATTTATTATAGGGTTATTGAGGCGGGAGT
The DNA here is from genome assembly GCF_027579735.1 of Bombina bombina. Lineage (NCBI taxonomy): Eukaryota > Metazoa > Chordata > Amphibia > Anura > Bombinatoridae > Bombina > Bombina bombina. The sequence continues at coordinate 386,695,055 of NC_069499.1, forward strand.
AAGGCGGATTAGGGGTTAATAACTTTATTATAGTAGCGGTGAGATCCGCTCAGCAGATTAGGGGTTAATAAGTGTAGGCAGGTGGAGGCGACGTTGAGGGGGGCAGATTAGGGGTTAATAAATATAATATAGGGGTCGGCGGTGTTAGGGGCAGCAGATTAGGGGTACATAGCTATAATGTAGGTGGCGGCGCTTTGCGGTCGGCAGATTAGGGGTTAATTATTGTAGGTAGCTGGCGGCGACGTTGTGGGGGGAAGGTTAGGGGTTAATAAATATAATATGGGGTCGGCGGTGTTAGAGGCAGCAGATTAGGGGTACATAAGTATAACGTAGGTGGCGGTCGGCAGATTAGGGGTTAAAAATGTTTAAATGAGTGGCGGGGATGTGGGGGGACCTCGGTTTAGGGGTACATAGGTAGTTTATGGGTGTTAGTGTACTTTAGAGCATAGTAGTTAAGAGCTTTATAAACCGGCGTTAGCCAAGAAAGCTCTTAACTACTGACTTTTTTCTGCGGCTGGAGTTTTGTCGTTAGATTTCTAACGCTCACTTCAGCCACGACTCTAAATACCGGAGTTAGAAAGATCCCATTGAAAAACATAATTTATGCTTACCTGATAAATTCCTTTCTTCTGTAGTGTGATCAGTCCACGGGTCATCATTACTTCTGGGATATTACTCCTCCCCAACAGGAAGTGCAAGAGGATTCACCCAGCAGAGCTGCATATAGCTCCTCCCCTCTACGTCACTCCCAGTCATTCGACCAAGGACCAACGAGAAAGGAAAAGCCAAGGGTGAAGTGGTGACTGGAGTATAAATTAAAAAATATTTACCTGCCTTAAAAACAGGGCGGGCCGTGGACTGATCACACTACAGAAGAAAGGAATTATCAGGTAAGCATAAATTATGTTTTCTTCTGTTAAGTGTGATCAGTCCACGGGTCATCATTACTTCTGGGATACCAATACCAAAGCAAAAGTACACGGATGACGGGAGGGATAGGCAGGCTCTTTATACAGAAGGAACCACTGCCTGAAGAACCTTTCTCCCAAAAATAGCCTCCGATGAAGCAAAAGTGTCAAATTTGGAAAATTTGGAAAAAGCATGAAGCGAAGACCAAGTTGCAGCCTTGCAAATCTGTTCAACAGAGGCCTCATTCTTGAAGGCCCAAGTGGAAGCCACAGCTCTAGTAGAATGAGCTGTAATTCTTTCAGGAGGCTGCTGTCCAGCAGTCTCATAAGCTAAACGAATTATGCTACGAAGCCAAAAAGAAAGAGAGGTAGCGGAAGCTTTTTGACCTCTCCTCTGCCCAGAGTAAATGACAAACAGAGAAGACGTTTGTCGAAATTCCTTAGTTGCCTGTAAGTAAAATTTTAGAGCACGGACTACATCCAGGTTGTGCAGTAGACGTTCCTTCTTTGAAGAAGGATTTGGGCATAAAGAAGAAACAACAATCTCTTGATTGATATTCCTGTTAGTAACTACCTTAGGTAAGAACCCAGGTTTAGTACGCAGGACTACCTTATCCGAATGAAAAATCAAATAAGGAGAATCACAATGTAAGGCTGATAATTCAGAGACTCTTCGAGCCGAGGAAATAGCCATTAAAAATAGAACTTTCCAAGATAACAACTTTATATCAATGGAATGAAGGGGTTCAAACGGAACGCCCTGAAAAACATTAAGAACAAGGTTTAAACTCCATGGTGGAGCAACAGTTTTAAACACAGGCTTAATCCTGGTCAAAGCCTGACAAAAAGCCTGGACGTCAGGAACTTCTGACAGACGTTTGTGTAACAGAATGGACAGAGCTGAGATCTGTCCCTTTAATGAACTAGCAGATAAACCCTTTTCTAAACCTTCTTGTAGAAAAGACAATATCCTAGGAATCCTAACCTCACTCCAAGAGTAACCTTTGGATTCACACCAATATAGGTATTTACGCCATATCTTATGGTAAATCTTTCTGGTAACAGGTTTCCTAGCCTGTACTAAGGTATCAATAACTGACTCAGAAAACCCACGTCTTGATAAAATCAAGCGTTCAATTTCCAAGCAGTCAGCTTCAGAGAAGTTAGATTTTGATGTTTGAAGGGACCCTGTATCAGAAGGTCCTGTTTCAGAGGTAGAGACCAAGGTGGACAGGATGACATGTCCACCAGGTCTGCATACCAAGTCCTGCGTGGCCACGCAGGTGCTATTAGAATCACTGATGCTCTCTCTTGTTTGATTCTGGCAATCAATCGCGGAAGCAACGGGAAGGGTGGAAACACGTAAGCCATCCTGAAGTCCCAAGGTGCTGTCAGAGCATCTATCAGGACTGCTCCTGGATCCCTGGATCTGGACCCGTAACGAGGAAGCTTGGCGTTCTGTCGAGACGCCATGAGATCTATCTCTGGTTTGCCCCAACGTCGAAGTATTTGGGCAAAGACCTCCGGATGAAGTTCCCACTCCCCCGGATGAAAAGTCTGACGACTTAAGAAATCCGCCTCCCAGTTCTCCACTCCCGGGATGTGGATTGCTGACAGGTGGCAAGAGTGAGACTCTGCCCAGAGAATTATCTTGATACTACCATCATAGCTAGGGAGCTTCTTGTCCCTCCCTGATGGTTGATGTAAGCTACAGTCGTGATGTTGTCCGACTGAAACCTGATGAACCCCCGAGTTGTCAACTGGGGCCAAGCCAGGAGGGCATTGAGAACTGCTCTCAATTCCAGAATGTTTATTGGCAGGAGACTCTCCTCCTGACTCCATTGTCCCTGAGCCTTCAGAGAATTCCAGACGGCACCCCAACCTAGAAGGCTGGCGTCTGTTGTTACAATTGTCCAGTCTGGTCTGCTGAATGGCATCCCCCTGGACAGATGTGGCCGAGAAAGCCACCATAGAAGAGAATTTCTGGTCTCTTGATCCAGATTCAGAGAAGGGGATAAGTCTGAGTAATCCCCATTCCACTGACTTAGCATGCACAGTTGCAGTGGTCTGAGGTGTAAGCGTGCAAAGGGTACTATGTCCATTGCCGCTACCATTAAGCCGATTCCCTCCATGCATTGAGCCACTGACGGGTGTTGAATGGAATGAAGGGTGCGGCAAGCACTTTGAAGTCTTGTTAGCCTGTCCTCTGTCAGGTAAATCTTCATTTCTACAGAATCTATAAGAGTCCCCAGGAAGGGAACTCTTGTGAGTGGAACGAGTGAACTTTTCTTTTCGTTCACCTTCCATCCATGTGAACTTAGAAATGCCAGCACTAACTCTGTATGAGACTTGGCAGTTTGAAAGCTTGAAGCTTGTATCAGAATGTCGTCTAGGTATGGAGCTACCGAGATTCCCTGCGGTCTTAGTACCGCCAGAAGAGCACCCAGAACCTTTGTGAAGATTCTTGGAGCTGTAGCCAATCCGAATGGAAGAGCCACAAACTGGTAATGCCTGTCTAGGAAGGCAAACCTTAGGTACCGATAATGATCTTTGTGAATCGGTATGTGAAGGTAAGTATCTTTTAAATCTACAGTGGTCATGTACTGACCCTCTTGGATCATAGGTAAAATTGTCCGAATAGTCTCCATCTTGAACGATGGAACTCTTAGGAATTTGTTTAGGATCTTTAAGTCCAGGATTGGTCTGAAAGTTCCCTCTTTTTTGGGAACCACAAACAGATTTGAGTAAAACCCCTGTCCCTGTTCCGATCGTGGAACTGGATGGATTACTCCCATTAACAAGAGCTCTTGTACGCAGCGTAGAAACGCCTCTTTCTTTGTCTGGATTGTTGACAATCTTGACAGATGAAATCTCTCTCTTGGAGGAGAGTATTTGAAGTCCAGAAGGTATCCCTGAGATATTATCTCTAGCGCCCAGGGATCCTGAACATCTCTTGCCCAAGCCTGGGCGAAGAGAGAAAGTCTGCCCCCCACTAGATCCGATCCCGGATCGGGGGCCCTAAAATTAGACTGTCTAGTCTTGGCTTTGGCTTTGTCCTGAGGCAGGGCATGGCCTTTACCTCCTGTAATGTCAGCGATAATCTCTTTCAACCCGGGCCCAAATAAGGTCTGCCCTTTGAAAGGTATATTAAGCAATTTAGACTTAGAAGTAACATCAGCTGACCAGGATTTTAGCCACAGCGCCCTGCGTGCCTGAATGGCGAATCCTGAATTCTTCGCCGTAAGTTTAGTAAGATGTACTACGGCCTCCGAAATGAATGAATTAGCTAGTTTAAGGACTCTAAGCCTGTCCGTAATGTCGTCCAGAGTAGCTGAACCAATGTTCTCTTCCAGAGACTCAATCCAGAATGCCGCTGCAGCCGTGATCGGCGCAATGCATGCAAGGGGTTGCAATATAAAACCTTGTTGAACAAACATTTTCTTAAGGTAACCCTCTAACTTTTTATCCATTGGATCTGAAAAAGCACAGCTATCCTCCACCGGGATAGTGGTACGCTTAGCTAAGGTAGAAACTGCTCCCTCCACCTTAGGGACCGTTTGCCATAAGTCCCTTGTGGTGGCGTCTATTGGAAACATTTTTCTAAATATCGGAGGGGGTGAGAACGGCACACCGGGTCTATCCCACTCCTTAGTAACAATTTCAGTAAGTCTCTTAGGTATAGGAAAAACCTCAGTACTCGTCGGTACCCGCAAAATATTTATCCAACCTACACATTTTCTCTGGTATTGCAACTGTGTTACAATCATTCAGAGCCGCTAACACCTCCCCTAGTAATACACGGAGGTTTTCCAGTTTAAATTTAAAATTTGAAATATCTGAATCCAGTCTGTTTGGATCAGAACCGTCACCCACAGAATGAAGTTCTCTGTCCTCATGTTCTGCCACCTGTGACGCAGTGTCTGACATGGCCCTAATATTATCAGCGCACTCTGTTCTCACCCCAGAGTGATCACGCTTACCTCTTAGTTCTGGTAATTTAGCCAAAACCTCAGTCATAACAGTAGCCATATCCTGTAATGTGATTTGTAATGGCCGCCCAGATGTACTCAGCGCTACAATATCACGCACCTCCCTCTGAGCGGGAGATGTAGGTACTGACACGTGAGGCGAGTTAGTCGGCATAACTCTCCCCTCGTTGTTTGGTGAAATTTGTTCAATTTGTACAGATTGACTTTTATTTAAAGTAGCATCAATACAGTTAGTACATAAATTTCTATTGGGCTCCACTTTGGCATTGCAACAAATGACACAGGTATCATCCTCGGAATCAGACATGTTTAACACACTAGCAAATAAACTTGCAACTTGGAAATACAATTCAATTAGAATAATATTAAAACGTACTGTGCCTTTAAGAAGCACAGAAGATCTATGACAGTTGAAAATTAATAAATTGAAACAGCCTCAATCCTTGTAAACAACACAACTTTAGCAAAGGTTTAATCCCATTAGCAAAGATAACAAATTCTGAAAGCAGGAAACAAATTACAGAATAAACGTTTTTTTATCTCAGTCAAACTATAATTCTCACAGCTCTGCTGAGAGAAATTACCTCCCTCAAAATAAGTTTTGAAGACCCCTGAGCTCTGTAGAGATGAACCGGATCATGCAGGGAATACAATGAGTTGCTGACTGAAATATTTGATGCAGTAAAAGCGCCAAAAAAACGGCCCCTCCCCCTCACACACAGCAGTGAGGGAGAACAGAAACTGTCAGAAAAACAGATTAAGCAACTGCCAAGTGGAAAAATAGTGCCCAAACATTTATTCACTCAGTACCTCAGTAAATGAAAACGATTTTACATTCCAGCAAAAACGTTAAACATAATCTCTAGTTATTAAACAGCTTTATGTATTTCTTACAGTGTAATTCTAGTGAAGTACCATTCCCCAGAATACTGAAGTGTAAAGTATACATACATGACATTATATCGGTATGGCAGGATTTTCTCATCAATTCCATTGTCAGAAAATAAAAACTGCTACATACCTCTATGCAGATTCATCTGCCCGCTGTCCCCTGATCTGAAGTTTACCTCTCCTCAGATGGCCGAGAAACAGCAATATGATCTTAACTACTCCGGCTAAAATCATAACAAAAACTCTGGTAGATTCTTCTTCAAACTCTGCCAGAGAGATAATAACACACTCCGGTGCTATTTTAAAATAACAAACTTTTGATTGAAGATATAAAACTAAGTATAATCACCATAGTCCTCTCACACATCCTATCTAGTCGTTGGGTGCAAGAGAATGACTGGGAGTGACGTAGAGGGGAGGAGCTATATGCAGCTCTGCTGGGTGAATCCTCTTGCACTTCCTGTTGGGGAGGAGTAATATCCCAGAAGTAATGATGACCCGTGGACTGATCACACTTAACAGAAGAAAGATAGGATACGCAATTGACGTAAGGGGATCTGCGGCATGGAAAAGTTGCGGCTGGAAAGTGAGCGTTAGACCCCTTCCTGACTGACTCCAAATACCGGCGGTAGCCTAAAACCAGCGTTAGGAGCCTCTAACGCTGGTTTTGACGGCTACCGCCAAACTCTAAATCTAGGCCCAAGAGAATAAAGAACATTTGATAATAGGAGTAAATTAGAAAGTTGCTCATGCTCTATCTGAATCACAAAAAATTGGGTTCATTGTCCCTTTAACTAAATGTTGCTGTCTAACATGTTTGAATACAGGATCATAAAACTAATATTATTAAATCATAATGGCCTAGAATACAAGTGGAGTGCTATTGGTAGTGCAGGGTTCGCTATCAATAATACTGGACTGTTCTAGGATTAGTGGACAATCTAGTATTACAAGTAAATGGTAAAACTGAAAACCTAAGACTGTGGAGAATGTGGCCACGCTAAACATCACTCTTATTACAAGTTGAAAAAATTTAGCACGACTTGAGACCTGAAGTAAAGTGTTAGGGCTACAATAGGTATTTTAAAACACATGTAAAACATATTAAAAGAAAGTATAACACTCATATAAATATGTACTAATTCTAAAATAAAATGTATTATTGAAATAAATATATAAAAAGGGGTTTAAAAGGGATGTGGTATATGTCAAGGTGTTTGACTGGGAAGGGCTCAAAGGTGTGTGTGTATATATATATATATATATATATATATGTGTGTGTGTGTGTGTGTGTGTGTGTGTATGTGTTTATATGTATGTGTGCACATTCATATGTAAACATATAAATACATACATGCACATGGAAGAGCTTAAAAGTATATAAACATACAAACACACACACTCTGGGAAAAATTAAGTGACTACTTCCAAATTATCAGTGTCTCTGGTTTTACTATTTATTGGTATGTGTTTGAGTAAATTGAACATTTTTGTTTTATACTACAAACTAATGACAACATTTCTTCCAAGTTCCAAATAAAAATATTGCAATTTAGATAATTTATTTGCAGAAAATGACAACTGGTCAAAGCAACAAAAAAGATGCAGTGTTAAATCATGCAAAGAAAACATATTTATTTTTAATCAACACAATACTATTTTTTTTAACTTAGCAAGAGTTCAGAAAACAATATTTAGTGGAATAACCCTGATTTTCAATCACAACTTTCAAGCGTCTTGGCATGCCCTCCACCACTCATTCACATTGCTATTGGATGACTTTAAGCCAGTCCTGGCGCAAAATTTCAATTAGCTCAGCTTTGTTTGATGGCTTGTGACCATTAATAGCCATTGAGCTTTTAATGCTCAATAGCTTTAATATTGTTGCGCTCCACCTGTAATCTTGGCCAATGAAATAACTTCCAAAATAAATTAAGCTTATAGCTGCTATCAGCTTCATTTATTTTGGAAGTTATTTCATAATTGACATGTTTTGACATCCAAACCGTTATTTGTAATAATCATTCAGATAATCATATTTTAATTGTGTAAACATTTTGGGTTTGACTTGTAATTTTAACATTTAATATTTTTATTAGACAATTAAATGATTGTGTCTATTAACATGCAAACTGAATAAGGAACTCTCAAAATCCCCCCGAAAAAAAATCTGTATGCAAAGATATGTTATTTTTGAGAAAATGTATATAGAAATGAAAGATCAGATGAAATATTGCTAAAAAAACAACAACATTTTTACGTGTTAGGCAAATTAAAGCTGTTTTTGTTTTCTGGGGTTTTCTTTGTTACCGAACATGAGAGCACAAACATAAAAGGAACTGTGACGTTTTAAATCTTTGGACCTACTGCTTGGTTTTCCCACCATAGTTAGGACTTCACAAGATCTATTTCCTTGACTTTCATTGTAACTTTGTCTAAAAAAACTATTTAAATACCTCCTGATCATTTAGGTTACGGTTAATCATAGTGCGGGGGCTGGGAGATCTAAGTCAAACTTTGTAGGCTAGAACATTGGTACCTATGAGTTGCTCATAGAGATTATTTAGTGAAATGCAAATAGTATATTGTCTGTGAGTAGTATCAGGCCAGGTATGATCCAGTCAGTACAATGGAGCCACTAGTAAAAATGTAGTCTCAATCCTTTTTTTCATAAAAACACTAATGTTTGAACTTTCATAGGACCTAGCATTGGATATTTAACCCCTTATTGACTGGACCACTTTTCCGTTAAGAACCAGGGCTATTTTTACATTTCTGCAGTGTTTGTGTTTAGATGTAATTTTCCTCTTACTCATTTACTGTACCCACACATATTATATACAGTTTTTCTGGTCATTAAATGGAATTTCTATAGATACCATTATTTTCTTCATATCTTATCATTTACTATAAAAAAAAATGTATAAAATATGATGAAAATATTGAAAAAAAACACTTTTTCTAACTTTGACCCCCAAAATTTGTTACACGTCTACAACCACCAAAAAAAAAAAAAACCCATGTGTAGTTTCTAATTTTTGTCCTGAGTTTCGAAATACCCAATGTTTACATGTTCTTTTCTTGTTTTGCAAGTTTTAGGGCAATAAGTATAAGTAGCTATTTCCAAAGCATTTTTTTTTCAAAATTAGCGATAGTTACATTGTAACACTGATATCTATCAGGAATCCCTGAATATCCCTTCATATGTATGTATATATATATATATATATATATATATATATATATATATATATATATATATATATATAATTCTTTTAGTAGACAACCCAAAGTATTGATCCAGGCCATTTTGGTATATTTCATGCCCCCATTTCACCGCCAAATGCTATAAAATAAAAAAAATTGTTACATTTTTCACAAACTTTAGGTTTCTCACTGAAATTATTTACAAACAGCTTGTGCAATTATGGCACAAATGGTTGTAAATGCTTCTTTGGGATCCCCTTTGTTTAGAAATAGCAGACATATTTGGCTTTGGCATTACTTTTTGGCAATTAGAAGGGCACTAAATGCTGCTGCGCACCACACTTGTATTATGCCCAGCAGTGAAGGTGTTTTATGCCCAGCAGTGAAGGGGTTCATTAGGTGGCTTGTAGAGTTAATGTTAACATTAGTGCAGTGTAGTAGACAACCCAAAGTATTGATCTAGGCCCATTTGGTATATTTCATGCTACCATTTCACCGCCAAATGCTATAAAATAAAAAAAATTGTTACATTTTTCACACATTTTAGGTTTCTCACTGAAATGATTTACAATCAGATTATGCAATTATGGCACAAATGGTTGTAAACCCTTATCTGGGATCCCCTTTGTTCAGAAATAGCAGACATATATGGCTTTGGCATTACTTTTTGATAATTAGAAGGCCGCCAAATGCCGCTGTGCACCACACTTGTATTATGCACAGCACTTAAGGGGCTAATTAGGTAGCTTGTAGGGTTAATTTTAGCTTTAGTGTAGAGATCACCCTCCCAACTGACACATCCCACTCCCTGATCCCTCCCTGACCTCCCTCAAACAGGTATCTTCCCTCCCCCACCTCACAATTGTCACCGCCATCTTTAGTACTGGCAGAAAGTCTGCCAGTACTAAAATAAAAGATTTTTTTTAATAAATGTATTACTCTGCAGTGTTAGATCCCCCCATAGCCCCCAACATCCCTGATCCCCCCAAACAGCTCTCTAACCCTCCCCCTCTACCTGCTGCTGGGTACTGGCAGCTGTCTGCTAGTACCCAGTTTGTTTGAAATGTGCTTTTTTTATGTAGGGTAGCTGCCCCTCTCAATACCTTACTCCCTCCCAGATTCCTTTCCCAACACTGATTAGGCCTTATTCCCTCTCCCTTTCTCTCTCCCGCGACCCCGCCTCCTCGCGTGCTCTCGCACACTCAGGCACAGGATCCGGAACTCTCTCCAGAGATGGGCTGCCCTCCCGCCTCCCTGCTATGGCACCCACCAACGATCAGCACCATCGCTGGCCGATGCAGAGAGGGCCACAGAGTGTCTCTCTCTGCATTGGTGGCTAAAAAAGGGTATTGCAGGATGCCTCAATATCGAGGAATGACTGCAATATCGGAAAGTGACTGGAAGCAATCATGATCGCTTCCAGCACTTCAAACCCCTGAGGACATGCCAGGCACATCCTTGGTCATTAAGGACCATTTTTTGTAGGACGTGTCTGGCACGTCCTTGGTCGTTAAGGTGTTAAGGACATGAAACCCGATTTTTTCTTTCATTATCCAGAAAGAGCATGTTATTTTAAACATCTTTCCAATTTACTGGTATTATTTAATATGCGTCTTTCCTTTGGTATCCTTTGCTGAAAAGTTTATCTATTTAAGCTCAGAAGCAGCAAATAACCTAGGTTCTAGTTGCTTATTGGTGGCTGCATATATATATATATATATATACTGATTGTCATTGGCTCACTCATGTGTTCAGTTAGAAACCAGTAGTGCATTGCTGCTCCTTCAACAAATGACATCAAGAGAATGAAGCAAATTTGATAATTGAATTAAACTGAAAAGTTGTTTAAAATTGTATGTTCTACCTAAATCATGTAATATTTTTTTTAGGTTTCATGTCCCTTTAAACTCTATAAAACAAAATCATATTGTTGCTTATTTGATAAATGAGTGGATTATTATAAAATGTAATATAAGTATAGTATAATATCGGTTAACTAATAAATGTTAAGTGGAATCTTTAGTATAACTAAAATTGATTTTAAACAAATAAAAGTACAAAGCTTAATTTAAAGAAAAAATTGTGCAACCAAATAGAAAGAGGTGCTTTAAGAGTTCATAGCAACAATGAACAGGGATACTTAATAAAACATGAACCAGATGGTACCACACAGGCATTTACAAAGTATTTACTGTTCCATGCAACTTATCTGTGCTTGACTGGCCAGTCATCTACAATTTAGAGAAAACAAATATTATAAGATGATTGCCAGCTATAGACCTTTACAAGATAAGATGACATACCCTTAAAGGGACATAAACACCTTGGCTTTTTGCAGTCTTGAAATCAGTTATTACTACTATGGTTTTGAGTGCTTTGACACCTTGTTTTACAAATGCCCATCTCCCCCTACTGCCTGCCTTATTCTGGATTTGTTACTAAAGTAAACAAGTCTATCCATAGTCATATAATTTGACCTGATTCTATAATGTTCTCTGGGCTTTTGAGATTTTATAAGAAACCTCAACAGTACTATGAAGCCCCTTTACTAATTCAATAAAAGCAGTTTTTACCTTTTGTCAAGAGAAATTTGCCGATTCTGAGGGCTGATGAAGCGCTAAAAACCGTGATAGACAAAGGTAGCCGATTTGTTTCTAAAAGGAACCTAACGATAGGTAACATCGTCTCACCTAGTGCTCTCAGGAAACCACATAAAAGTAGTAGCTGGCTTAGTTGTAAGGGCCATTATAGATGTGGCAATCATGGTTGTACAGCCTGTGGCTATGCTTCAACTGGCAAAGTCTTTCAGTCAAGCTACTCACAAAGAGTTTTTGATTGCAATTTCTGCACGAATTGTCGTTCAGAGTTTGCAATATATTTGATAACCTGCTCCTCTTCTAAGAAAAAGTATGTAGGGTGCACTACGCGAGAAACACGAGAGCGTATACGTGAGCACCTCAATGACATTGAGAGAGGAAGGACAGCAACAGGGGCATCAAAGCATTTCATCCATGAACATGGAGGTAGTGCTAAATCATTCACCTGGATGATCATTGACATCATAAGGAATAAACCTAGGGGAGGTAGTAAAATTAAGGAACTCTACAAGAAAGAGGCATTTTGGATCTTTAAGCTATACACACGTATGCCAAATGGCATGAATATTGAGACAGATTTAATTAATCATTGGTAACCAATAGCATGAAAATCCTTTGCTAGGAATTAAATAAGATCCACTTATGTCAAAAAAGTGTCAAATACACAGAATATCAGGTTCCGAGAAATTTTGTTAAACACATAGATAGTAGCAACAAAGTCCCAGCCGAACTTTAGGGCGTGTTTCTCTAAACGAGAAATGCTAATAATAACATACATAGTCCATAAATGGCCCGTTTTAGAGTAGACTGTGTTAACATTTAAAAGAGACCAAACATGAATATGAGAATAAAACTACTAATAATCGATATTCAATTTAACAGTATGTCAAATTTGAAGTAGAGTAAGTCTGGTAAATTTAAAGCAATAATTTTTATAGCTATAGGGAGTATAAGTTGCAAAACAAATGCATAAAAATAAAATCCAATGTTAATAGAACATATGTAGAGACATGTATCTATATCAGTCTATACATATCATAAGGAATAGTAATGCAGGGATGCACTAAACTATACTAAAAGAACTCTAGCTACAATAAGAATTACAATTACTAAAATTAATTTTAATAAATTGCTTTAATTTATTCTGTTTATGTTCTTGCATATATATGTATACATATAATTAATATGGTTTAGTATTAACAATAATATGTAAACCAAGATAGTCCATAATGAAGAGATACACTGATTCAGCATGAATATACATAGTTTCCAATAAAGGGTTAACATTAGAGTGGAGGCGTAGCACAGACAACCAATTAAACAACAGAGAGTGGAATAAAACCACACAGCTGAGACTGACAAGGAGTGTCTATGAATAAGGCCAGCCAGGGCCGAAACATGTTAGACGTGTCTACTGTCTGTGCCATGTTTTTTTGAATTTTGAATCCATGAATTGTTTTAATGGAAGAAATAAAGGCCTTTTTAGATTTTAACCAGTTGCCATTTTACTTTTTGGTTTGAGTTATATACACGGCATTGGAGAGTGCTGTTTGGCCTGGTTCATTATCTATTACTATTAACCCCTATGGATGGAGGGGTATCCCACATTACCTGCTGAGGACCGTTGAGAACCGCCAGGACCGGTGACACCCAAAAGCCAAGTTTTTTCAAACTTTTCTTCAGTGAGCGAAGGCTATTGCAGTTACCGGATACCCGACACCAGAGGCAAGTGGAAGTCACATGACCGGAGGGCCGAGTGACGTCAGACCTTGTAATTGGTGAGGGTGAGGAGCTGGAGCAGAGCGGCAAGTGTCGGTTGGAAGCCGAATAGCCTGAATAGGTGAGCCGCCCGAAGTTCACAGCAGCATAGCCTAGAAACCCGGAGCAAGTGGAGTGACCACTCTGAGAGGAAGAGGACCGCTGAGGATCGGAGGGTGTCACCGCGAGCGGTAAGAATCCTGTTACTACTTTCAAAGCTCTCTACAATTTTTGCATGTCTATATGGGTAAATACCCTTAAAGGGACATAAACACTTTGGCTTTTTGCAGTCTTGAAATCAGTTATTACTAATATGGTTTTGAGTGCTTTGACACCTTGTTTTACAAATGCCCATCTCCCCCTACTGCCTGCCTTATTCTGGATTTGTTACTAAAGTAAACAAGTCTATCCATAGTCATATAATTTGGCCTGATTCTATAATGCTCTCTGGGCTTTTGAGATTTTATAAGAAACCTCAACAGTACTATGAAGCCCCTTTACTAATTCAATAAAAGCAGTTTTTACCTTGTGTCTTGCAAAGGGGTGTTCCCTGCTAAACTATAACATTAGACTGTATAATAACTAAACTGTTGTCCTACCTACATTGTGAGACCAGGCTGATATTACTATTTACTTGCAACATAAAGGCTGGAACTGTTCTCTTATTCAAAAATGGCCCCAACAAATGTAAAAAAAAAACAGTTTACGACCATTTCACATAATCTAACAAAGACCCTGATATGGAAACCAACAGAGATCTAAGCGATCAGGAATCACTAGAGTTCCAATCGAGCATACACTCGTCTGTTCACTCCCAACACTACATAACAAAATCCACCCTTCAAAAAATGCTAGCCTCTCAAACAAAATCCATCACCCAGGAGATCCAAAATAACTCTGCTGAGTTAAGGAAAGTTATATCTGAGATTGGAGAAAGGGTGGATGCTTTAGAGCACAAGCAGGATGACATGGCGGTAGACCAGACCAACTTACTCTCATATTCTAAAAATCTGTCCGAACAGCTCACACAGCTGGAATTTAAATTGTCAGACGTTGAGGATAGAGCCTGCAGGAACAACATAAGGTTTAGAGGCATTCTGGAAAGTGTAGCAGACACTGAACTTCAAGACTTTCTCTGAGCCTTCTATACAGAACTAGTAGGCATGCTGGACGGTGTAGTAAACACCATGGAAAGGGATCATATAGCATTAAGGTCAATGCCTTCTATACAGAACTAGTAGGCATGCTGGACGGCGTAGTAAACACCATGGAAAGGGATCATATAGCATTAAGGTCAAGGTTTACTGCCTGAGGAAAGAGTGCCATAAGCACTTTGAAACTCGTTGCAGATTATATTTAAGATTTAAATATATATTTTTTCCATAAATAGTCCTCTATGCATAGAGGTTATTTTGGTTTTTATCTAAAACTATAAGTGTTTTTTTTTCTACTTTTATTATTACTGTGGATCTGGTACCTGTTTACCTGAGTGAGCTAGCTGGTGGGCTCATATTAACCCAGCTTGTTTAACTTGCACTGTAATATAGTGTGCCACTTTTGTGAGTATATTCTTTGGAGGGTCTTTGGGATTTTTCTCTATTTTGTAGTGATTTCATGCACTATTGGAGTACCCTTCCCCCTCCCTCCTTGCATTTTATTTTGCAGCAACCATTGGTATATCCACGATCTGGATTGAGTCAGCTGGTGGGCTCTGATCTATCCAGCCTGCCTGACTTGCACTGCCACATAGTGTGCTGCTTTTGTGAGTATCATTCTGTAGAGTGATGTATTGATACAATTTCCAACAATTGTTGTGATCTTTTGCACCATTGGAGTGCCTTTTTCTGTTTTTTCATATGTGCAGTTTCTCCACTTTGTTTCAAGAAGAGCTGATCCTGGTGTATCTCTCCTTAACCATCGACAGAAGCCTCTAGAGGGGACCTTTGTCCTGAGGGACCATCTTTGATGGACTTTATTTGGTCATTAAGGTCAAGGGCTATTCCCCAGGACAAACCTAGGGACGTAATTGTCTGTTTCCAGAGCTTTGTCTACAAGGACAAATGGATGCAAGCTGCTTTTAAGAAGCCATCTCTCCCGGAGAGATTTAAAGATATACAGCTCCTTCCCGACTTATCTGCTCACACTCTCCAACATTGCAAAGCATACCAATCTGTCACCTCTACCCTGCGCAAATCCAACATCAAATATAGATGGGGATTCCCCAATAAGCTTATTATCACAAAAGACAACCAAACCTTTACTGCTTCTACTCCTCACCAGGGTCTAGCCCTTCTCGTCTCTTGGGGCCTCTAGAATGATTCAACTGGTCCACAGTCAATAACAAACCCCGAAGCTTTGAGCCTCAGCACCTGAATGGTCTATTCAAGAACAAAGAATAAAAAGACCAAAGACATTACAATTACAGGAACTAACTTGATCTTTAACCCTACTATTACGTCTGTCATGAGAGGGCTCTCAGTTTAAAGTACCTTGCATCACAGGTACCTTAGACACTTTTTATTCTACTGTTGATACTGTTTGCATTAATTTTTAATATTACACAATGTTATGTTGTTCTGGAGTGGGGCTGACATTGCTATCCTCTACTTTTTCTTCTTTTTTCCTTATATGCTGCAATAACTGTTCTGCCCCCCCATCTGAAGCCCTCACTAGGGCTCCACTGTGGAGGACTGCTTCCACCGTAACTGAAAACTACCCTTAACCTTTACACCTTCTCTAGACTAATACCCATTCACTCTTCCAACCTACTCCCCCCCCTTTCTTATATATATTCGGTAACATTAACCTAGCTCCTTGCATACCCGCCTTTTGTCCTACAGAGTATATGGCCACCCTTAAGTTATTCACTCATAACACAAGAGGGCTTAACTCACCGCACAAACGCAACCTTCTTTTAAGAATTCTCAAGTTGCACAACACCAATGTGGCCTTCCTACAAGAGACCCATTGGGTGACTGACAAATCCCCACAACTTATTTCTAGTTCAATAAGAAGGCCAGAGGCACAGCCATTTTAGTGCACAAAAGGATAGCTCATGAGCAAATACAGATTATCAAAGATTCTAAGACAGATTCCTGATAGCAATTTGCCCATATCACTGCAAAAATTTCTAAACTCAGTAGACAAAGTTAAATCAGCCAGGGTCATCCTCGCGGGGGATTTTAAAATGACATGGGATGCCAAATTAGATAGGAAACCACAGAACCCTAATAAACCTAGCCCACAAGCAGAACATCTTTCATCCAGATTCAAGAATATCATTTCCCACTTAGGATACTATGATATTTGGAGGTCCCTTCACCCGAGAGATAGGGATTACACTCATTACTCTCATCCCCACCAGGCGTACTCCAGAATTGACTATATTTTCTTCTCTGCAGAAACTCTAGACTTATTTAAACACTCCAACATTGCATTATGCACCTGGTCAGACCACGATTTGGTGTTTGCCCCATTATATACTCTCGGATGTCCCTTTTCGTGAAGAACTACAAAGTTAAATCAGCCAGGGTCATCCTTGCGGGGGATTTTAACATGACATGGGATGCCAAATTAGATAGGAAACCCCAGAACCCCACTAAACCTAGCCCACAAGCCGAACATCTTTCATCCAGATTCAAGAATATCATGTCCCACTCAGGATACTATGATATTTGGAGGTCCCTTCACCCGAGAGATAGGGATTACACTCATTACTCTCATCCCCACCAGGCGTACTCCAGAATTGACTATATTTTCTTCTCTGCAGAAACTCTAGACTTATTTAAACACTCCAACATTGCATTATGCACCTGGTCAGACCACGATTTGGTGTTTGCCCCATTATATACTCTCGGATGTCCCTTTTCGTGAAGAACTACGAAAGGACATCAACTTTTTTATACAAACAAATAATAATGATTCTGTTCACGATTACTCACTTTGGGGTGCTGCAAAGGTCACAAATCACAATACGAGGCTACATCATTAGGAGACAAGACTTTCTCAAGAAACAGGCTGGCTTATCCCTAGCCCAATCCCACCTTAAAATATGGACCCTAGAAACCCTAAAATGGGCTACCCCTTCACTTTAGATCACAGACCAAATCAAGGAAATCAAGACACCACATTTGTTAACTTGAACTACAAGGCACACAATTAAATATATTAAAAATAAAACAGCTCTTATATCATAAGGGCAATAAAGCTGACACCCTTTTAGCAAATAAATTGAAATATGGCTTGGGTACTACATGCATACACTAGATTCGACACAACACTCAACTATTTAAACTCCCTTCGCAAATTGGGTAATGCTTCTCTAACTATTACTCAGCCGTATACAACATTGAACAAACAGAAAAATTAAATGTCCCCCCCACCATCCATGCATATTTAAAATCTCTTAACTTAACAGCCCTCTCAGAGGAACAATGAGATTCTCTCATGGATCCCTTCACTCTACATGAAGTCAAACAAATTATCAAAGATCTAAAAACCTTTTAATTTTCCAGGTCCAGATGGCTACCCAGCACATTTTAATAAAACATACATACCTGAACTATACCCGATCCTCCTTAGCTTCTTTAACTTAACTAGAGAAGTAGGTACCTTCAGTAGGGAATGTCTTGAAACCACAATAGGTACTTACCCCAAACCACAAAAAGACCCATCTTTGTGCTTCAATTACAGACCCATATCCCTCATAAATGTAGACGTAAAAAACTATGCCAAATTATAGCTAACCACATATCCAAATTACTTCCTCATCTCAATAACCTTGACCAAGTGGGTTTCATACCCCACAGAGAAGGCCCAGATAATACGAGGCACCTACTCAATATATTCCTTGAATCCACCAAATTCTGCAAACCCTTCTCGGTCATCTCCTTAGATGCCGAGAAGGCCTATGACCGGGTAAGATGGAACTACATATGGGAAGTCCTTAAGGTCTTTGGCTTCCCTACAGAAATCTTAACAGCTATCCAAGCCTTATGCTCTTCACCCACAGCAACAGTTAAAGGATTGGGTTACCACTCTTCCCCTTTTCTGATTACTAACGGCACCTGACAAGGCAGTCCTCTCTCACCTCTCTTATTTGCCCCTAGCAGAACAAATCCGGATAGATAAACAGATAGATGGAGTCACCTTATTTGGCATGACTCATAAAGTCGCCATTTTTGCGGATGACGTGTTCGTGTTTTCGACAAACAAAATCAATGCAATTCCTAGGCTTATGGCTATCTTAAAGTCTTTCAGGGACCTATACTTTTATAAACTAAACCTGGCCAAGACAGAGATATACACAAAAAACATCTCCCAAGACCAATTACAGACTCTATACTCCAATTATCAAGTTACTTGGGCAGATTCCCTCACACATTACACATTTTGGTATAAAACTGTATACCCCAGATAATCAAAGATAATTTCCTCCCACTTTTAACTGCAAGCTCTGAAAGTACGTGAAATTATGACTCCATATCCTGGATTAGCCGAATAACCTCCCTAAAAATGTTGTTCCTACCCAAACTTACCTATCTTTTTAGATGTCTACCAATTAGAATACCAAAATATTTACTTTTACAAATCCAAAGTGAGTTTACTAAGTACATCTGGCAAAATAAATCCCCAGAGTAGCACATAAAATTCTGCAAACTTCTATATGGGATGGAGGATTAGCCACCCCCTCTGTGGTTAGGTACTACGAAGGGGCCATGCTCACCCATATATCCCAATGGGGAGCACTTAATTCTCTAAGGCCTAGATTTGGAGTTCGGCGGTAAATGGGCTGCTAACGCTCCGCGGGCTTTTTTCTGGCCGCACCATAAATTTAACTCTGGTATCGAGAGTTCAAACAAATGCTGCGTTAGGCTCCAAAAAAGGAGCGTAGAGCATTTTTACCGCAAATGCAACTCTCGATACCAGAGTTGCTTACGGACGCGGCCGGCCTCAAAAACGTGCTCGTGCACGATATCCCCATAGGAAACAATGGGGCTGTTTGAGCTTAAAAAAAACCTAACACCTGCAAAAAAGCAGCGTTCAGCTCCTAACGCAGCCCCATTGTTTCCTATGGGGAAACACTTCCTACGTCTGCACCTAACACTCTAACATGTACCCCGAGTCTAAACACCCCTAGCCTTACACTTATTAACCCCTAATCTGCCGCCCCCGCTATCGCTGACCCCTGCATATTTTTTTAAACCCCTAATCTGCCGCTCCGTAAACCGCCGCAACCTACGTTATCCCTATGTACCCCTAATCTGCTGCCCTAACATCGCCGACCCCTATATTATATTTATTAACCCCTAATCTGCCCCCCTCAACGTCGCCGACACCTGCCTACACTTATTAACCCCTAATCTGCCGAGCGGACCTGAGCGCTACTATAATAAAGTTATTAACCCCTAATCCGCCTCACTAACCCTATCATAAATAGTATTAACCCCTAATCTGCCCTCCCTAACATCGCCGACACCTAACTTCAATTATTAACCCCTAATCTGCCGACCGGAGCTCACCGCTATTCTAATAAATGTATTAACCCCTAAAGCTAAGTCTAACCCTAACACTAACACCCCCCTAAGTTAAATATAATTTTTATCTAACGAAATAAATTAACTCTTATTAAATAAATGATTCCTATTTAAAGCTAAATACTTACCTGTAAAATAAATCCTAATATAGCTACAATATAAATTATAATTATATTATAGCTATTTTAGGATTAATATTTATTTTACAGGCAACTTTGTTATTATTTTAACCAGGTACAATAGCTATTAAATAGTTAAGAACTATTTAATAGTTACCTAGTTAAAATAATAACAAATTTACCTGTAAAATAAATCCTAACCTAAGTTATAATTAAACCTAACACTACCCTATCAATAAAATAATTAAATAAACTACCTACAATTACCTACAATTAACCTAACACTACACTATCAATAAATTAATTAAACACAATTCCTACAAATAAATACAATTAAATAAACTAGCTAAAGTACAAAAAATAAAAAAGATCTAAGTTACAGAAAATAAAAAAATATTTACAAACATAATAAAAATATTACAACAATTTTAAACTAATTACACCTACTCTAAGCCCCCTAATAAAATAACAAAGCCCCCCAAAATAAAAAATTCCCTACCCTATTCTAAATTAAAAAGTTACAAGCTCTTTTACCTTACCAGCCCTGAACAGGGCCCTTTGCGGGGCATGCCCCAAGAATTTCAGCTCTTTTGCCTGTAAAAAAAACACATACAATACCCCCCCCCCAACATTACAACCCACCACCCACATACCCCTAATCTAACCCAAACCCCCCTTAAATAAACCTAACACTAAGCCCCTGAAGATCTTCCTACCTTGTCTTCACCATACCAGGTTCACCGATCCGTCCTGAAGAGCTCCTCCGATGTCCTGATCCAAGCCCAAGCGGGGGCTGAAGAGGTCCATGATCCGGTCAAAGTCTTCATCCAAGTGGGGCAGAAGAGGATCTTCCATCCGATTGAAGTCATCATCCAGGCGGCATCTTCGATCTTCTTCCATCCGGAGCGAAGCGGCAGGATCCTGAAGACATCCAGCGCGGAACATCCATCCGGACCGACGACTGAACGACGAATGACTGTTCCTTTAAGGGACGTCATCCAAGATGGCGTCCCTCGAATTCCGATTGGCTGATAGGATTCTATCAGCCAATCGGAATTAAGGTAGGAATTTTCTGATTGGCTGATGGAATCAGCCAATCAGAATCTAGTTCAATCCGATTGGCCGATCCAATCAGCCAATCAGATTGAGCTCGCATTCTATTGGCTGATCGGAACAGCCAATAGAATGCGAGCTCAATCTGATTGGCTGATTGGATCAGCCAATCGGATTGAACTTGATTCTGATTGGCTGATTCCATCAGCCAATCAGAAAATTCCTACCTTAATTCCGATTGGCTGATAGAATCCTATCAGCCAATCGGAATTCGAGGGACGCCATCTTGGATGACGTCCCTTAAAGGAACAGTCATTCGTCGTTCAGTCGTCGGTCCGGATGGATGTTCCGCGCTGGATGTCTTAAGGATCCTGCCGCTTCGCTCCGGATGGAAGAAGATCGAAGATGCCGCCTGGATGATGACTTCAATCGGATGGAAGATCCTCTTCTGCCCCGCTTGGATGAAGACTTTGACCGGATCATGGACCTCTTCAGCCCCCGCTTGGGCTTGGATCAGGACATCGGAGGAGCTCTTCAGGACGGATCGGTGAACCTGGTATGGTGAAGACAAGGTAGGAAGATCTTCAGGGGCTTAGTGTTAGGTTTATTTAAGGGGGGTTTGGGTTAGATTAGGGGTATGTGGGTGGTGGGTTGTAATGTTGGGGGGGGGTATTGTATGTGGTTTTTTTACAGGCAAAAGAGCTGAAATTCTTGGGGCATGCCCCGCAAAGGGCCCTGTTCAGGGCTGGTAAGGTAAAAGAGCTTGTAACTTTTTTAATTTAGAATAGGGTAGGGAATTTTTATTTTGGGGGGCTTTGTTATTTTATTAGGGGGCTTAGAGTAGGTGTAATTAGTTTAAAATTGTTGTAATATTTTTATTATGTTTGTAAATATTTTTTTATTTTCTGTAACTTAGATCTTTTTTATTTTTTGTACTTTAGCTAGTTTATTTAATTGTATTTATTTGTAGGAATTGTGTTTAATTAATTTATTGATAGTGTAGTGTTAGGTTAATTGTAGGTAATTGTAGGTAGTTTATTTAATTATTTTATTGATAGGGTAGTGTTAGGTTTAATTATAACTTAGGTTAGGATTTATTTTACAGGTAAATTTGTTATTATTTTAACTAGGTAACTATTAAATAGTTCTTAACTATTTAATAGCTATTGTACCTGGTTAAAATAATAACAAAGTTGCCTGTAAAATAAATATTAATCCTAAAATAGCTATAATATAATTATAATTTATATTGTAGCTATATTAGGATTTATTTTACAGGTAAGTATTTAGCTTTAAATAGGAATCATTTATTTAATAAGAGTTAATTTATTTCGTTAGATTTAAATTATATTTAACTTAGGGGGGTGTTAGTGTTAGGGTTAGACTTAGCTTTAGGGGTTAATACATTTATTAGAATAGCGGTGAGCTCCGGTCGGCAGATTAGGGGTTAATAATTGAAGGTAGGTGTCGGCGATGTTAGGGAGGGCAGATTAGGGGTTAATACTATTTATGATAGGGTTAGTGAGGCGGGTTAGGGGTTAATAACTTTATTATAGTAGCGCTCAGGTCCGCTCGGCAGATTAGGGGTTAATAAGTGTAGGCAGGTGTCGGCGACGTTGAGGGGGGCAGATTAGGGGTTAATAAATATAATATAGGGGTCGGCGATGTTAGGGGCAGCAGATTAGGGGTACATAGGGATAACGTAGGTGGCGGCGATTTGCGGTCGGAAGATTAGGGGTTAATTTTTTTAAGTAGCTGGCGGCGACGTTGTGGGGGGCAAGTTAGGGGTTAATAAATGTAATACAGGGGTCGGCGGGGTTAGGGGCAGCAGATTAGGGGTACATAAATATAACGTAGGTGGCGGTCGGCAGATTAGGGGTTAAAAATTTTAATCGAGTGGCGGCGGTGTGGGGGGAGCTCGGTTTAGGGGTACATAGGTAGTTTATGGGTGTTAGTGTACTTTAGGGTACAGTAGTTAAGAGCTTTATAAACCGGCGTTAGCCAGAAAGCTCTTAACTCCTGCTATTTTCAGGCGGCTGGAATCTTGTCGTTAGAGCTCTAACGCTCACTTCAGAAACGACTCTAAATACCAGCGTTAGAAAGATCCCATTGAAAAGATAGGCTACGCAAATGGCGTAGGGGGATCTGCGGTATGGAAAAGTCGCGGCTGAAAAGTGAGCGTTAGACCCTTTAATCACTGACTCCAAATACCAGCGGGCGGCCAAAACCAGCGTTAGGAGCCTCTAACGCTGGTTTTGACGGCTACCGCCGAACTCCAAATCTAGGCCTAAGTAAATAGAAAACCATTAAACAAGCATCCTTGCCTCACCATATACATCTACAAGATCTAATCTTGACCCCCCCCCCACACTGTTGCAGAACACATGACATCACTAACACAATAGTCCAGGAGTGTCTCTTAGTATGGGACAAAATCAGGCATCATACCCACATAGCTCCTCACCCCTCACTGATCACTTTACTAGCAGGCCTACTAACAGGGTTTCCAGAAATGCATAACCATAAATAGGCCCAATTAGGGGTCCAAACTGTCTCAGACCTTTGGACTCCCTCTGCACAAGCACGCTTTCACACCTTAGATGAGATAAACACAGACACTGCTACTTCACACTACATGACCTTTGCTTGGAGTTTTTTACATTAAAGAGTTTTTTAACCAGTTGTGGCCTCAGACCTAAATCATCTCGCCCTACCACCGCTTGGAAAACCACTTGGAAGCACAGTAAAAGACTTTGAAAACCTCTTTCCACACACTACACCTTGATGGGAAATGCAAATCATACAGATAACTTACCCCACCTACAAAGATGGGAGACTTACTTAGATACCATTATCCCCCCTCAAACATGGCAGTATACCTTAACGTTGGCCGAAAAATTGATACACTGCAATACTTTGATGGAAACATATCATAAACTGTTAACACATTGGTACTTTATCCCCACAAAATGTATGGCACTGCCACGCCTCTGTTCTGGCGTAACTGCAGACATATTGGAGACACCATACATATCTGGTGGGATTGCCCCAAAATAAGGCCACTATGGAATACTTGTTTCCTTGTTCTATCTAAAATGGGGGTATCTCCCTACCTAAAACACCAGCCCTTGCCCTACTCCCCATAGGAACCTATACCCTCCCTAAACACCATTCCTTCCTCTGTATCTACCTCTTCACCACAGTCAAAGCAGCTATATATAGCCTAATCCTGAAAAGACACCTCACCGCCTAGTTGGTCTAAGATTCTCAACTCCATGGCATACATCTACACCATGGAAAAGATTATCTTCTACTAACTCAATAAATCAGACCTCTTTAAACTTGCTTGGGCGGACTGAAAAGCAAAATTTAATACTATATTGAAACCAAATGTTACAGCCACTGAATAAACCCATCCTCCTCAACAATCAATAATTCCTATATGTCTCCTTTCCGATCCTCAACTTCATCCTCCTTCCCACCCCTCCCCCCCACACACACATTTTAATTTCAGTAATCTGATATTATTTGCAAATAAATTCTTGTTTGTGAGATTATATGGTAAGGACCTGTGAGTCCTTAAAGGGACAGTCTACAACAGAATTATTGTTTTAAAAAATAGATAATCCTTTTATTACCCATTCCCCAGTTTTGCATAACCAACACAGTTATATTTATATGTATCATTTTTACCTCTGTGATTATCTTGTAGCTAAGCCTCTGCAAACTGCCCCTTTATTTCAGTTCTTTTGACAGACTTGCAGTTTAGCCAATCAGTGCTGGCTCCCAGGTAACTTCACGTGCATGGGCACAGTGTTATCTATATGAAACACATAACCTAACACCCTCTAGTGGTGAAAAACTGTTAAAATGCATTCTGAAAAGAGGTGGGCTTCAAGGTCTAAGAAATTTGCATATGAACCTCCTAGGTTAAGCTTTCAACTAAGAATACCAAGAGAACAAAGCAAAATTGGTGATAAAAGTAAATTGGAAAAATGTTTAAAATTAAATGCCCTATCTGAATCATGAAAGTTTATTTTGGACTAGACTGTCCCTTTAATCTTGCTTTCTACATTGCATTACTTACTATTTATATGTTATATGATGATGATATTATCTAATTAAAAATTATTAAATGAAAAAAAAAGTATATGGAGATTTTTTTATGTTACCACCTTTAGAATTTACGATACAGTGAACATTGGATTACTGCAGACTGGATTTATTTGTAATGGCTATGCATTACGTGTAGGAATACCTGAACTTTTTTGACTTCTCATTATTAAGTTGCATGGTTCCATTGAATTGACAGAACATATGTAAATTTTCTTTGCAGGATCAGCCACCTGTCCCCTATAGCTTGAGTTTAAACAAAAGCACTCCAGTTAAGCAAGTGTATGTGGTTGAGTATAAAATAACACAGTCCATAAGCCATACGTTAAGGTAATTTTTTTGAGCAATAATTATTACAGTTCATGATTGAATCCCTCATATGTCATAACACAGTCCATAAGCCATATCTGGAGGGTGCTTTGTGAGGAATTAAGTACACAGTCCATAATTGTAGCACACTTATGCCATTAAACAATCCTTGGTCCATACAAGGAGGTTGCTTTGTGAGCAAAAAATAACACAGTCTGTGATTGTAGCCCACTTATGCCATTAAACAGAACTTGCTCTATACAAGGAGGTTGCTTTGTGAGAAATTAATGACACGGTTCATGATTGTAGCACATTAAACAGTCCTTGTGCTGTACAAAGAGGATACTTTTTGAGCAATAAGTAACACATTACATGATTGTAGCATGCTTATCGCGGCGGTGCTATCATTAGTGCTCCACTTGTAATCTGGCCCTTAATGTGCACAGTAGAAATCATAATAAAACTATACTGCACATGCAAAGAATGCTGTAAAAATCATATTTATGATACAAAATTCAAAGCGCTATTCCCTTATTGTAAAATGAGTTTCCACACCTCTGCTAGTGGGCTGAACAGGGGCGTTCCATGGGTGTAGCTGAAATCTCTCCACTAGGTCTTGCTTATTGCATAAATATTTTACAACTGCAGATCTCCCTGTGTTTTCTCAGAAACTAAAAGTTGGTTGAGATTGCGTCAAAATACACAAAACACTTATTACCCTAATAGAAAACACATGCATATGAAAATGGAGGCATTTGTAAGATACTAAAAGCAAAGAAATCAAAATATTTTTTTTTGCTGCAGCCCCTGCTCCCTGGAATATCTCCCCAGTAAAGTTTCCCTTCCCAGCAAGCTCCCTTACAATTCATGGGAAATATCTCCCCACTCACAGATACAGACCCATTATTATAATATTCACTGATCGCCGCCCCTGCAAATATTGATATGGAAAATCACGTCTGCCCCAGCAAAGTTTTTAGAATCAGGTCCATTGTTTAGCCGTTCGTTCCCTGATGCCTCCTGCTTTGTAACAAACAGTCCACCACCTTTTGAAAGGATAGACAACTGCTGAATGAAACATCTGAGGCTCCTAATGTAGCTAGATGGGTTTCTATATTTTTTTTTCTTGAGGAGTAAATTACTTAATCTGAAACATTTTTGTTTTATTTTATATCTCATTAAAATGCTCTGAAAACTAATTTAAATGAATTTCAAATGGTTACAGAAATGCAAGAATAACTGTTTCCCTTTAAGAGCTACAAATGTATGCTCTTGAATATTGTTACCCTTTATCTAATAGGAAACACGCATAGAGTATTCTCTCTATGTAAATTTGCTAAATCAATATGAAAGTAATTAAAACAAGCCTGTACTCTTCACAGAGTGCCCTTCAGATCTATGCTCAAAGGATGATGCTCTATCATTGACTTTAATGGAGATATTTGTAGAGAGAAAAAGAATCGGCCTACTTGTGTAAGCACATATTTGTAGAGAGAAAAAGAATCTGCCTACTTGTGTAAGCACATATTTGTAGAGAGAAAAAGAATCTGCCTACTTGTGTAAGCACATATTTGTAGAGAGAAAAAGAATCTGCCTAATTGTGTAAGCACATATTTGTAGAGAGAAAAAGAATCTGCCTACTTGTGTAAGCACATATTAGTAGAGAGAAAAAGAATCTGCCTACTTGTGTAAGCACATATTTGTAGAGAGAAAAAGAATCTGCCTACTTGTGTAAGCACATATTTGTAGAGAGAAAAAGAATCGGCCTACTTGTGTAAGCACATATTTGTAGAGAGAAAAAGAATCTGCCTACTTGTGTAAGCACATATTTGTAGAGAGAAAAAGAATCTGCCTACTTGTGTAAGCACATATTTGTAGAGAGAAAAAGAATCGGCCTACTTGTGTAAGCACATATTAGTAGAGAGAAAAAGAATCTTCCTACTTGTGTAAGCACATATTAGTAGAGAGAAAAAGAATCTGCCTACTTGTGTAAGCACATATTTGTAGAGAGAAAAAGAATCGGCCTACTTGTGTAAGCACATATTTGTAGAGAGAAAAAGAATCTGCCTACTTGTGTAAGCACATATTAGTAGAGAGAAAAAGAATCTGCCTACTTGTGTAAGCACATATTTGTAGAGAGAAAAAGAATCTGCCTACTTGTGTAAGCACATATTTGTAGAGAGAAAAAGAATCGGCCTACTTGTATAAGCACATATTTGTAGAGAGAAAAAGAATCGGCCTACTTGTGTAAGCACATATTTGTAGAATTGTTTTTGCAACACAACTTCATAGGTTAGTCACTGCTAGTCAGGAGTATGCTTCTTCCAGTCATCTACAATATTCAAATTTCGGTAATGACTGCATGTAAATGTCAAAAACATGTTCATGTGAATAGCTTTAACATTCAAATCAATGCATTGTTAAATTCTCTGAAATGTCTCAATTAATTGAATAGAAATTATTTTTTTTCTTTTCTTAGTCTATGAGGCTGATTTACAAAATGGCCGGCGGACATCGGTGAATGCCGACAGCATACGCGTTCGGCATTTAACATTGCACAAGCAGTTCTGGTGAACTGCTTGTGCAATGCCGCCCCAAGCAGATTCGCGGCCAATCAGCTGCTAGCAGGGGGTTTCAATCATCCCGATAGTATCTGATCGGGTTGATTGCTGTCCACCGCCTCAGAGGCAGCGTACTAGTTAATGTGCAGCCGTCTTAAGACCGCTGCTTCTTAACTGCTGTTTCCGGTGAGCCTGAAGGCTTGCATGGAAACAGGGGCCATTTGGCCCTTGATAAATCGGCCCCTATGTCTTTAAATATTTATTAATGTTTTTAATATCAGCTAGGACTGCCATGCAAAGTATTGTAGCATTTTCTGGCAGCCAATAGGTTAAATCAACAAGTAAATAAATAAATAAACCCTTTCACTGTAATTGATAGATTGAATAAAAATAAGTTGTTTGAGTTCTAGAATTTAGAAAATTATTGTAAATGTAAAATAACTACAAAGTAATATTGATGGAATGTAATATTTACTTTCATATCCTCTTTAACCATATGTTTGCACTTTGGAAGATGATGAAAAGCATTATGTACATTAATTTGCATTTGCAATAAAATTTCAAGACATCAATAAATTTGAACACATTGTCACACACAAACACACACACACGTCATCTTTGAGAAAGCATATGTGGAACACATCAGATGACGAGGTTTGGTCAGTGGATACACAGCTGAACTGTCAGCTTGCACATCTTTTAACAGATTTTTAATAAAACTTATATTTTTACTATTTTATCGCCTCGTATGGACTAGTATTCTGTACCTTTATGGTACTTTTCTGAGGATGTTGTTCTCTTTTCATGTTTGCACTACAATGCTAGCTGCCTGGATGCTATTCTGGATAAGGCAAGTTTTGTGCGAAATCTGCTTCTAGAACATTACTTTAAAGGTATGCAATTCACAATTATTTGAATTACACACACACACACACACACAGACATTTATAGACACACACACACACACAATCATACAAAAACAGAGACACACACATAGACACACACAGATACACACATAGACACACAAACACACACACACATCAATACAAATAAAACAAGAAATAATTCTGAATTTAAAGGACAAATTGGTACTCCTTTTAATAACTGGTTAGCCTATTTCCAGCTTAACCATTTGCATACAAACCATATAATAAGAATATAACAAAAGAAT
Organism: Bombina bombina; assembly: GCF_027579735.1. Lineage (NCBI taxonomy): Eukaryota > Metazoa > Chordata > Amphibia > Anura > Bombinatoridae > Bombina > Bombina bombina. Next base: position 386,724,267 of record NC_069499.1, read on the forward strand.
ATAACAAAAATAATGTTATTCAGCCATACAAATGAAAGGTATATGATCTGTATCACATACACTATTGTTTAGAAGTTACCAACTTTTTTTTTACTGAGAGATGGGCTACAAACCCAAAACAGTGTTCCCTCTAAGGTCACTTTTTGGGAAACCACAACATGCAGTTAGCAAACACTACTCAATGCAGATTGCAATTTATGGTTTCCTTATTAACCGTTTCACTGCTGGGCTGCTCACAAAATGTGGCCTTAGAGGGAACACTGATCCCAACATTACAATTTCTTCTCCTCAGTTAAAAAATATGTTTTAGTCTTGCAAATTATCCTCTCTTTCCACTGTTGGAATGAACTACACATTATTAACATAACAGCTCACTGATTAAAGTAAAGTAAAAACAGAATTTATGCTTACCTGATAAATTACTTTCTCCAACGGTGTGTCCGGTCCACGGCGTCATCCTTACTTGTGGGATATCTCTTCCCCAACAGGAAATGGCAAAGAGTCCCAGCAAAGCTGGCCATATAGTCCCTCCTAGGCTCCGCCCACCCCAGTCATTCGACCGACGGACAGGAGGAAATATATAGGAGAAACCATATGGTACCGTGGTGACTGTAGTTAGAGAAAATAATTCATCAGACCTGATTAAAAAACCAGGGCGGGCCGTGGACCGGACACACCGTTGGAAAAAGTAATTTATCAGGTAAGCATAAATTCTGTTTTCTCCAACATTGGTGTGTCCGGTCCACGGCGTCATCCTTACTTGTGGGAACCAATACCAAAGCTTTAGGACACGGATGAAGGGAGGGAGCAAATCAGGTTACCTAAACGGAAGGCACCACAGCTTGCAAAACCTTTCTCCCAAAAATAGCCTCCGAAGAAGCAAAAGTATCAAATTTGTAAAATTTGGCAAAAGTGTGCAGTGAAGACCAAGTCGCTGCCTTACATATCTGGTCAACAGAAGCCTCGTTCTTGAAGGCCCATGTGGAAGCCACAGCCCTAGTGGAGTGAGCTGTGATTCTTTCAGGAGGCTGCCGTCCGGCAGTCTCATAAGCCAATCGGATGATGCTTTTAAGCCAAAAGGAAAGAGAGGTAGAAGTCGCTTTTTGACCTCTCCTTTTACCAGAATAAACAACAAACAAAGAAGATGTTTGTCTGAAATCTTTTGTAGCCTCTAAATAGAATTTTAGAGCACGGACTACGTCCAAATTGTGTAACAAACGTTCCTTCTTTGAAACTGGATTCGGACATAAAGAAGGTACAACTATCTCCTGGTTAATATTTTTGTTAGAAACAACCTTTGGAAGAAAACCAGGCTTAGTACGCAAAACCACCTTATCTGCATGGAACACCAGATAGGGCGGAGAACACTGCAGAGCAGATAACTCTGAAACTCTTCTAGCAGAAGAAATTGCAACCAAAAACAAAACTTTCCAAGATAGTAACTTAATATCTATGGAATGTAAAGGTTCAAACGAAACCCCTTGAAGAACTGAAAGAACTAGATTTAGACTCCAGGGAGGAGTCAAAGGTCTGTAAACAGGCTGGATCCTAACCAGAGCCTGAACAAATGCTTGAACATCTGGTACAGCTGCCAGTCTTTTGTGTAGTAAGACAGATAAAGCAGAGATCTGTCCCTTTAGAGAACTTGCAGATAACCCTTTCTCCAAACCTTCTTGTAGAAAGGAGAGAATCTTAGGAATTTTTATCTTATTCCATGGGAATCCTTTGGATTCACACCAACAGATATAGCTTTTCCATATTTTATGGTAAATCTTTCTAGTTACCGGTTTTCTGGCCTGAACCAGAGTATCTATCACAGAATCTGAAAACCCACGCTTTGATAGAATCAAGCGTTCAATCTCCAAGCCATCAGCTGGAGGGAGACCAGATTTGGATGTTCGAATGGACCCTGAACAAGAAGGTCCTGTCTCAAAGGTAGCTTCCATGGTGGAACCGATGACATATTCACCAGGTCTGCATACCAAGTCCTGCGTGGCCACGCAGGAGCTATCAAGATCACCAAGGCCCTCTCCTGATTGATCCTGGCTACCAGTCTGGGAATGAGAGGAAACGGTGGAAATACATAAGCTAGGTTGAAGGTCCAAGGTGCTACTAGTGCATCTACTAGAGTCGCCTTGGGATCCCTGGATCTGGACCCGTAACAAGGAACCTTGAAGTTCTGACGAGACACCATCAGATCCATGTCTGGAATGCCCCATAATTGAGTTATTTGGGCAAAGATCTCCGGATGGAGTTCCCACTCCCCCGGATGGAATGTCTGACGACTCAGAAAATCCGCCTCCCAGTTTTCCACACCTGGGATGTGGATCGCAGACAGGTGGCAGGAGTGATCCTCCGCCCATTGAATTATTTTGGTCACTTCTTTCATCGCCAGGGAACTCCTTGTTCCCCCCTGATGATTGATATACGCAACGGTCGTCATGTTGTCTGATTGGAACCTTATGAATCTGGCCTTTGCTAGTTGAGGCCAAGCCCTGAGAGCATTGAATATCGCTCTGTTCCAGAATGTTTATCGGGAGAAGAGACTCTTCCCGAGACCATAGACCCTGAGCTTTGAGGGATTCCCAGACCGCGCCCCAGCCCACTAGACTGGCGTCGGTCGTGACAATGACCCACTCTGGTTTGCGGAAGCTCATTCCCTGGGACAGATGGTCCAGGGTCAGCCACCAACGGAGTGAATCTCTAGTCTTCTGATCTACTTGAATCATTGGAGATAAGTCTGTATAGTCCCCATTCCACTGTTTGAGCATGCACAGTTGTAATGGTCTTAGATGAATTCGTGCAAAAGGAACTATGTCCATTGCTGCAACCATCAACCCTACTACTTCCATGCACTGCGCTATGGAAGGACGTGGAACAGAATGAAGAACTTGACAAGTGCTTAGAAGTTTTGACTTTCTGACCTCTGTCAGAAAAATCCTCATTTCTAAGGAATCTATTATTGTTCCCAAGAAGGGAACTCTTGTTGACGGAGACAGGGAACTCTTTTCTATGTTCACCTTCCATCCGTGTGATCTGAGAAAGGCCATAACGATGTTTGTATGAGCCTTTGCCTTTGATAGGGACGAAGCTTGTATTAGAATGTCGTCCAAGTAAGGTACTACTGCAATTCCCCTCAGTCTTAGAACCGCTAGAAGGGAACCTAGTACCTTTGTGAAAATCCTTGGAGCAGTGGCTAACCCGAATGGGAGGGCCACAAACTGGTAATGTTTGTCCAGAAAGGCGAACCTTAGGAACTGATGATGTTCTTTGTGGATGGGAATATGTAGGTACGCATCCTTTAGATCCACGGTAGTCATAAATTGACCTTCCTGGATAGTGGGTAGAATCGTTCGAATGGTTTCCATCTTGAACGATGGTACCCTGAGAAATTTGTTTAGGATCTTCAAATCCAAAATTGGTCTGAAAGTTCCCTCTTTTTTGGGAACTACAAACAGATTGGAATAAAATCCCATTCCCTGTTCCTTTATTGGAACTGGGTGTATCACTCCCATCTTTAACAGGTCTTCTACACAATGTAAGAACGCCTGTCTCTTTATTTGGTTTGAGGATAAGTGAGATATGTGGAACCTTCCCCTTGGGGGTAGTTCCCTGAATTTTAGGAGATAACCCTGAGAAACTATTTCTAGTGCCCAGGGATCCTGAACATCTCTTGCCCAAGCCTGAGCAAAGAGAGAGAGTCTGCCCCCTACTAGATCCGGTCCCGGATCGGGGGCTACTCCTTCATGCTGTTTTGTTAGCAGCAGCAGGCTTCTTGGCCTGCTTACCCTTGTTCCAGCCTTGCATCGGTTTCCAGGCTGGTTTGGGTTGTGAGGCATTACCCTCTTGCTTAGAGGATGCAGAATTAGAGGCCGGTCCGTTCCTGAAATTGCGAAAGGAACGAAAATTAGACTTATTCTTGGCCTTGAAAGGCCTATCTTGTGGAAGGGCGTGGCCCTTTCCCCCAGTGATGTCTGAAATAATCTCTTTCAATTCTGGTCCAAATAGAGTTTTACCTTTGAAAGGGATGTTAAGCAATTTTGTCTTGGATGACACATCCGCTGACCAAGACTTTAGCCAAAGCGCTCTGCGCGCCATGATTGCAAACCCTGAATTTTTCGCTGCTAATCTAGCTAATTGCAAAGCGGCATCTAAAATAAAAGAGTTAGCCAACTTAAGTGCGTGAACTCTGTCCATAACCTCCTCATATGGAGTCTCTCTACTAAGCGAGTTTTCTAGTTCCTCGAACCAGAACCACGCTGCTGTAGTGACAGGAACAATGCACGAAATGGTTTGTAGAAAGTAACCTTGCTGTACAAAAATCTTTTTAAGCAAACCCTCCAATTTTTTATCCATAGGATCTTTGAAAGCACAACTATCCTCGATAGGAATAGTAGTGCGTTTGTTTAGAGTAGAAACTGCCCCCTCGACCTTAGGGACTGTCTGCCATAAGTCCTTTCTGGGGTCGACCATAGGAAATAATTTCTTAAATATAGGGGGGGAACAAAAGGTATGCCGGGCTTATCCCACTCCTTATTCACTATGTCCGCCACCCGCTTGGGTATAGGAAAAGCGTCGGGGTGCACTGGAACCTCTAGGAACTTGTCCATCTTGCATAATTTCTCTGGAATGACCAAGTTGTCACAATCATCCAGAGTAGATAACACCTCCTTAAGCAGTACACGGAGATGTTCTAATTTAAATTTAAATGTCACAACATCAGGTTCAGCTTGTTGAGAAATTTTTCCTGAATCTGAAATTTCCCCATCTGACAAAACCTCCCTCATGGACACTTCAGATTGGTGTGAGGGTATGACAGAACAATTATCATCAGCGCCCTGCTCTTCAGTGTTTAAAACAGAGCAATCGCGCTTTCTCTGATATGTAGGCATTTTGGATAAAATATTTGCTATGGAGTTATCCATTACAGCCGTTAATTGTTGCATGGTAATAAGCATTGGCGCGCTAGATGTACTAGGGGCCTCCTGCGTGGGCAAAACTGGTGTAGACACAGTAGGGGATGATGTAGTATCATGTTTACTCCCCTCATCTGAGGAATCATCTTGGGCAATTTCATTATCTGTGGCAGTACTGTCCTTACTTTGTTTGGACGCTATGGCACAATTATCACACAAATTTAAATGGGGAGACACATTGGCTTTCATACATATAGAACATAGCTTATCCGAAGGCACAGACATGTTAAACAGGCTTAAACTTGTCAATAAAGCACAAAAAAATGTTTTAAAACAAAACCGTTACTGTCTCTTTAAATTTTAAACAGAAAACACTTTATTACTGAATATGTGAAAAAGTATGAAGGAATTGTTCAAAAATTACCAAAATTTCACCACAGTGTCTTAAAGCATTAAGAGTATAGCACACCAAATTTCAGAGCTTTAACCCTTAAAATAACGGAACCGGAGCCGTTTACAAATTTAACCCCTATACAGTCCCAGCTATAGCCTTTGCTGAGACCCAACCAAGCCCAGAGGGGAATACGATACCAAGTGACGCCTTCTAGAAACTTTTCCAGCAACTTTCAGATCCTCACACATGCATCTGCATGTCCTGCTCTCAAAAAACAACTGTGCAGTAATGGCGCGAAAATGAGGCTCTGCCTACAACTAGGAAGGCCCCCTGACTGGAAAAGGTGTCTAACATAGTGCCTGCCGTTTAATAAACGTTCCCCAAGTTTATAAATGTAAAATATCAGCCTAAACATGAATAAAATGCCCAAATAAAGCAATCGATTTAGCCCATAAAAGTGTCTACCAGTTTTATAGCCCATATTAAGCCCTTTATTCTGTTTGTTTGACTAAGAAAATGGCTTCCCCATGAGGGGAAATGACAGCCTTCCAGCATTACATGGTCTTGTTAGAAATATGGCTAGTCATACCTTAAGCTAACTGTTTCCCCCAACTGAAGTTACTTCATCTCAACAGTCCTATGTGGAAACAGCAATCGATTTTAGTTACTGTCTGCTAAAATCATCTTCCTCTCACAAACAGAAATCTTCATCCTTTTCTGTTTCAGAGTAAATAGTACATACCAGCACTATTTTAAAATAACAAACACTTGATAGAAGAATAAAAAACTACATTTAAACACCAAAAAACTCTTAACCATCTCCGTGGAGATGTTGCCTGTGCAACGGCAAAGAGAATGACTGGGGTGGCCGGAGCCTAGGAGGGACTATATGGCCAGCTTTGCTGGGACTCTTTGCCATTTCCTGTTGGGGAAGAGATATCCCACAAGTAAGGATGACGCCGTGGACCGGACACACCAATGTTGGAGAAATAATGTCAATTTTTCCTATCATAAATGAGTGTTGGAGAAAGTGCGGAAGTTGTGTATGCTCCTTCACGTCTAGCTGAATTGTCCATTATTGCAAAACTGTTGGGTGGGAGGTCAAGCTGTCTATGGAAAACATCCTGGACAGTGCCATTGACCTCTCTCTTTTTACATTTTATTACACTAAGATCCACCCATACCTTTAGATATTGGAAAGCTCCTTTTAATATCATGCTGCAGTGCAAAATGCTTAATCCCACCAAAATGAAATCAAGCTACACCACATGCATCGAAGAATAATATAAATTAGTACTGTGTACACTAAACTTAGAAAAAATATACTACAGCAAATACGGTAGTATTGATAATTTTTTCCAGATTTATGAACTGAAGCCTAGACAATATTTTGTTTCCTCTAATAAACCTTTCACTTTCTCTTTCCCTCCCCCTCTTATTCCTTTAAGATCCTTCCTTTTTTTCTCACTCTCCAAGGGTTGTAACCCCTTTTCTTCCCCTTTTTCTTGTTTTCTCATCTTTAAGCTGAGAGTAGCCTACCCTTAAAGCATAATCATGTTTATACATTTCTTCTTCTTCCTTTTTTCATGTTACCTAGATAGTTCTAACAACACCCTTATCCTGCGAAGAGCTGATTTCTCTAAATAGCGTTCTATGACAGCTCTGGTACTGATATTCACTTTCTGTCATTGTCTTTTATTTTATATTTGTTATTGCACACATTATTTCAAGTGCTGTAATATAATTACTCATGAATTGTACTCTTTATGTCTTAGGCCCCAATATTCAAAGCATCAACAGGTGCCCTTACATTCCTATTGGCTGATTTTTTTTTAATTCTTAGTCCAAGCAATCAATTGAAATCAGCCTATAGAAATGCAAGTGCGCTCCATTTAAGGGTGTAACATAATTTGTTGGAAATTTTCCATATTCATATAATCATATACTCATGTCATTATCATGAAGATTTATTACATCCACATATAAGAGAATTAATTGATACAGGAAATTCACATTAGGAGAGCAATTGTTCCAGAGTACACTTCAAGATTCTGGGACATTTGCTTTAGCTGAAAAATTTGCTGACACCACATGTGTCTTATGTCTTCAAAGACCATTATTTCCTGCTACAAGATAAAAATGTGTTATATATACTAAAACAAAATGTGTTTATTAAACAAAAAGGACACATCTAACACCTATAAGTAAGGATTGCTTACCCCTGGAGCAAGGAAGGGTTGACAGAACTGTTCTAAAAAAAAAAACCTGCTATGTTGTGAACACAAAAAAAACACCTTTTGAGGCCTAGATATAAATTCCAGCTAATAGACAAATGCTCACACTCACATGTTAAGAGACCCATGCTGTGTTTAGTGGGCCAAAACTCAGACATTGTGTCTACACAGGAACAACAAAAAGACATGTGTTAATGCATAAGCTCAAGGCAGGTGTTATGTGAAATGGTATAAACATGTTTAGTCTAATATGAGAATGTGGTATTATAGAAATTGTTATCATATGATAACCAATATTGTATAGACTTATCAAAGTATCATGAATATATATATATGCAAAACAGAATGAGAAGCAGTCTGCCAGGAACGAACAGCAGCATCAATAGCTTGTTCTATGGTAGTAGCTTCTTTCTGCCCAATTGTGCTTTTCACAGAGGCAAACTTTCCTGTAGTATATCAGTCTGATCCCGCCGACATGGTCAGTCCAGCCCCGAAATACCAGGCAATTCTCCTCTAAACAAGGAACATGACAATCCCAGACGATTGTTTCGGCTTCAGTGAGGTGCAGCCATATCCCTCTAAGCACATTGGGCAAGGAGTCCACGTCTGGTTTCCCCCATCACCCTTAGGGAGACTATCCCCAGGGTCATATTTACATATGCAAACAGAATGAGAAGCAGTCTGCCAGGAATGAACAGCAGCATCAATAGCTTGTTCTATGGCCCAGTTGCCATCTGGTAGTAGCTTCTTTCTGCCCAATTGTGCTTTTCACAGAGGAAAACTTTCCTGACGAGGCCCACAATAGGCCGAAACGTACGTCTGGGGTTTTGCTGTTTCTCTCGTTCAGAGAAGGATTGCCTGGTATTTCGGGGCTGGACTGCACTGTTAAGTCAGGATCAGACTGATATGCTACAGGAAAGATCTTCTCTGTGAAAGGCACATATTGAGCAAAAAGAGGCTGCTTCTAGGGTGGTAACTAGCCATAGAACAAGCTATTATGCTATTGTTCGTTCCCAGGTTGAGCGCTTCTCTCTTTTTATTTTTGCAAATTATGACACTTAGGGAAGTCTCCCTAAGTGTGATGCGGTAATCCTGACGTGGACCCGTTCCTCAGTATGCCTTGAGGGATATGGCTGCACCTCACTGACGAGGTCCACAATAGGCCGAAACGTACGTCTGGGGTTTTGCTGTTTCTCTTGTTCAGAGAGGGATTGCCTGGTATTTAGGGGCTGGACTGCACTGTTAAGTCAGGATCAGACTGATATGCTACAGGAAAGTTCTTCTCTGTGAAAGGCACATATTGAGCAAAAATAGGCTGCTTCTAGGGTGGTAAATAGCCATAGAACAAGCTTTTATGCTATTGTTCGTTCTTAGGTTGAGCGCTTCTCTCTTTTTATTTATGCAAATTATGACACTTAGGGAAGTCTCCCTAAGTGTGATGCGGTAATCCAGACATGGACCCATTGCTCAGTGTGCCTAGAGGGATATGGCTGCACCTCACTGATGAGGCCCACAATAGGCCAAAACATACGTCTGGGGTTTTGCTGTTTCTCTCGTTCAGAGAGGGATTGCCTGGTATTTTGGGGCTGGACTGCATTTTTAAGTCAGGATCAGACTGATATGCTACAGGAAAGTTCTTCTCTGTGAAAGGCACATATTGAGCAAAAAGAGGCTGCTTCTAGGGTGGTAACTAGCCATAGAATAAGCTATTATGCTATTGTTTGTTCCCAGGTTGAGCGCTTCTCTCTTTTTATTTATGTGAATATATATATATATACTGATTGCCTAATCAACATGGTTGACATAATACACACATTTTTTAATGTTTATAAATACCAATTTGTAAGGGAATTCTGAAATATTTAGCATTATACAATATTGCCACAATAATACTTAGTCCATATATGGAAGCCAAATTATACTCCCAGATCTCAAAGAGAGAGAGAGAGAGAGAGAGAGAGAGAGAGAGAGAGAGAGAGGGAGAAAATGAACCACATGGAAATTACTAATTGTGGCCCTTTATAAATTCAAACTCATCAATAGCTAAATAAGGATATCAATTCTACAAAGATAAATATACTTATATAAAAATGATTTAAGCCAATGTTCCCTATCATTCAACTCAGGCTCACCATCGTGTGGTCGATTATCAAAATGCAACCAGATATACTTAATCTTAAAATAATTAGCCCATACTAGCTAATTAGTAGTCACCCAATGAAAAGGTGTTAGCCCCTGTGTGAATTACTGGTAGACAATAGGGCAGGGTTAGAGTTGAAGACAAAAGACCACTCACAGACACAGAAAGGGATCTATTTTTCTCTTGGCTGACTACTTTTTCTTTGGCGGACTGATGAAAGAGAACTCCCTGGTGACACTATTCCTGCTCACATGTCGACTAACATAAATCTTTTGGGACTGTACACAGAGGGATTCCTTGTCTTGACAAGCGTGGAGGGTATCCGGAACACGGTCTGACTACAGGTCAGTGTAAACAAAAAGTAAATTTTCCTTATTAGAAATAAACTCTGCTACTCAAAGTTACCTGGAGTTCCGTAGTGACGGCGGATCAGGCCGCGAAAAGTCCAAGAAACCAGAAAAAAGCAGGCACTACTCGGTTAGTAGAGAAAATAAAACATCAGTTTATTTACAACACATTAAAAGAATAAGGTGTTCTCAGACAGAGGGCAGACATACATACAAGGCCAGTCTGATGGCGCTTATTCATAGACTAATGAGGTGAAGCAGTGTTAGACAATTTATACCCAAGGCACTAAGTGATTAACCCTTGCCACTCCAGCTAAACTTTAAAAAACACATATTAAGTGAAAATTAAAAACAATATAGAACAAACTTTTAATCACAGTAATGTGGTGTCACAATACAATTACTATACAAATGTCTATACCCTGAGAAATAAATTGTTATGGTTTTAACCACTTTGGCTATAATTGTAAAAAACTACATAAATTTATTAGACAACTCCATATGAAAGTAACCAATTTAGGGAGGAAATAGGTACCCACTATTTAACAAAAGCAGCAGGATATCTGGAGGTAATTACCCAATCTAACACAGATCTGACTACTTTTTTTGGCAGACTGAAGAACTCCCTGGTGACACTATTCCTGTTCACCTGTCGACTAAGATAACTATTTTGGGACTGTACACAGAGGGATGCCTAGTCTTGACCAGAGATACCTAAAACTTATAAAACAATATTTATTGTTAAGTATAAAAGCTCTTTAAATGTATTTAAGCAATTATTACATTTAAAATGTCTGCTAAATAAAGGTTGTAGTGGCAAGGCCTAACTGAAGAGCCTAATAAATTTCTAATTACTTCTTTAGTTCATTTAAATTTAGGGATACATTGAATCTATATTCATCAAAATAAGATTCTGTAAATTAAGTAACCCTCGGCTAAATTACGAGTTTTTCGTTTTGAGCTGTGTGGTGCTAACGAGCAGTTTATGCTCACTGCTCACTTACAGACAGAGCTGGTATTATGGGTTTTTACAACCCAGACAAGAAGTGAGCGTTGAGCAACATTCTGCTCCTTACCGCACTCTAATACCAGCGCTGCTTACGTTAGCGGTGAGCTGGTGTAACGTGCTTGTGCACGATTTCCCCATAGGAATCAACGGGGAGTGAAAAAAAGTCTAACACCTGCAAAAAAAGCAGCGTAAAGCTCCTTAAAGCAGCCCCATTGATTCCTATGGGGAAATCAAATTTATACAATTTAAATGGAATAAGGAGCACCAGCCGGGAGTGAAAATTTAAAAAGTCAAAATTTATTAGGACATTTTAAAAAAGCCTGTGGCACAGACTGTATACAAATTGCAACAAGAAGTCAGCATCTAAAGCAAAGGCTGACGCGTTCTGGTGGGTGCCGTAGTCGTAGCTGCTTGCTTCACATACTTAAACATTCTATTTAAAACACAATGCTGCTTCCAATTACACATGTAACTTTGAATTAACCATTTCTTCACCTAACGAACCTACAATAAAAAAACTAAGCATATCCCCTATTACCCTTCTTCTCACATTTCTACAAAAAAATTTTTATTATATATAATATGTACCTAACAACCTGTAACGGTATACCATAGTTAGTGAGGGAGTGTACTCCAAACCTAGATGTGTGTGTATATATATATAGGCTGGGACAAATATAGGTGTTAGCTATATAGGATACTGCATATAAAGATTACTAGGCATAAGGAGTGTAATGTTTAATTATATGGGGAACTTATTAGACCATCATTGCCAAAAATGTATCAAATCGTAGTCAGAATTTAACTCCTTTGGATGTCTGGTTTTTAACTTAAAAATCCAGAACACCTCTCTTTTACCTAGAAGAGCCTCTCGGTCTCCTCCCTTTTCAGGTAAAATAACTTTCTCAATGCAAGTCCAACTAAATGACTCTGTACTTTTGTTGTATACCTGTGCAAAGTGTTGCACTAATGGTGTGCTTGCTGTCCAAATTTTAATATTGGATAGGTGTTCCCTGATCCTGGACCTTATCTCACGTGTCGTGAGGCCCACATACTGCTTTTCACAAACTTTGCCGGTGATCAGATACACAACAAAAGTTGACCTGCAATTCAAACATATGTATTTTCTATATAACTGCCCTGTTATGGTTGAATTGAAACTGTCTCCTGTGTCTACTTTTTCACATGCTACGCATGTTCTATTATGGCAGCGAAACATTCCATGTGTGGTTAGCCAGGAGGACTCTCTTTTTGCCCTTTTTGGCAGTTTAGTGGGGGCAATCATGTTGCCTATTGTTTTCCCTCTCTTGTATGCAAACTTGCAATGCCCAACTGAGAGATTAGCTAGACCATCATCTGCCCTCAAAAGAGGGATGTGCTTCCTTACAATCTCACAAATGCTATTAAATTGTTCTGAGTAGTCTGTTATAAATAAGATGTTATCTTTACCTTGAGTCTTTGTCTGTTTTATTTTTCCTTTGTTCTCTTTCAACAAGTCTGCTCTATCCAATGTCTCTACTTTATCAAATGCCTCCTTGATAACCTTTTTATCATAGCCTCTCTCTTTTAAACATGTAGAAAGTCCTGTAGCTGGTATTTGGTCTGGTCAAAGCAGTTTCTTTTCTAACGGATAAACTGACCCTTGGCTACCCTTTTAAACACATTTTTGGGATGGCTGTTTTTTACATGTAAAAGTGTGTTCCCTGAAATAGGTTTTCTGTACACACTAGTGAACACTGTCTTACCATTACTCCCTGACAAAGTCAAGTCCAGATAATTAATCTGGACTGCATTCCATTCATGGGTAAAGCTTAAATTCAAGTCATTAGTATTTAGGTAGTTTAAGAAGGTGTCATCCTATTCTCTCTGCCAGAAGAATAACAGGTCATCTATAAACCTTTTGTGCAGCACAATCCTTGAGCCGAAGGGGTTCCCATCTCCATAGATCCGGCACTGCTCCCACCAACCCATAAAAAGGTTGGCGTACGAGGGGGCAAACTTTGCCCCCATCGAAGTGCCACAAATCTGGAGATAGAAAACCCCCTCAAACTCAAAGTAATTGTGCTGTAAGAGAAACTCAGTTACCCGCAAAACAAATTCACAATATTCCTGGTTGTCTCCATTGTATTTCCTCATATAAAAGGCAATCGCCAGTATGCCCTTCTCATGGGGTATTGATGAATAAAGTGACTTATGTCAACCGTAAGCCATTTATATTCTTTATCCCTTCAAACGAAGTCCAAGCGAAGAATGAAGGTTCCTTTAAATGACGTCATCCAAGATGGCATCCCTTGAATTCTGATTGGCTGATAGGATTCTATCAGCCAATCGGAATTAAGGTAGGAAAAATCCTATTGGCTGATCCAATCAGCCAATAGGATTGAGGTCACATTCTATTGGCTGATTGGAACAGCCAATAGAATACGAGCTCAATCCTATTGGCTGATTGGATCAGCCAATAGGATTTGTCCTACATTAATTCTGATTGGCTGATAGAATCCTATCAGCCAATCAGAATTCAAGGGACGCCATCCTGGATGGCGTCATTTAAAGGAACCTTCATTCTTCGCTTGGACTTCGTTTGAAGAGGATGCTCCGCTTCGGCTGGATTGAAGATGGACCCGCTCCGCTCCGGATGGATGAATATAGAAGATTCCATCTGGATGAAGACTTCTGCCGCTTGGAGGACCTCTTCTGCCCGGATCGGATGAAGACTTCTGCCCCTCTGGGGGTCCACTTGTGCCCGACTAGATGAAGACGTCTCAAGGTAGGGTGATCTTCAAGGGGGTAGTGTTAGGTTTTATTAAGGGGGGATTGAGTGGGTTTTAGAGTAGGGTTGGGTGTGTGGGTGTTGGGTTTTAATGTGGGGGGTATTGTAATTTTTTTTTACAGGTAAAAGAGCTGATTACTTTGAGGCAATGCCCCACAAAAGGCCCTTTTAAGGGCTATTTGTAATTTAGTATAGGGTAGGGAATTTTATTATTTTTGGGGGGGCTTTTTTATTTTATTAGGGGGATTAGATTAGGTGTAATTAGTTTTAAAACATTGTAATTATTTTTTTATTTTCTGTAATTTAGTGTTTGTTGTTTTTCGTACTTTAGTTTATTTAATTTCATTGTAGTTAATTGTAGCTAGTTTATGTAATTAATTTAATGATAGTGTAGTGTTAGGTGTAATTGTAATTTAGGTTAGTATTTATTTTACAGATAAATTTGTACTTATTTTAACTAGGTAGCTATTAAATAGTTAATAACTATTTAATAACTATCTACCTAGTTAAAACAAATACAAAGTTGCCTGTAAAATAAAAATAAATCCTAAGATAGCTACAATGTAACTATAAGTTATATTGTAGCTATCTTAGGGTTTATTTTATAGGTAAGTATTTAGTTTTAAATAGGAATAATTTATTTAATTCTAGTTATTTTTTTAGATTAATTTAAATTATATTTAATTAAGGGGATGTTAGGGTTAGGGTTAGACTTAGGTTTAGGGGTTAATAACTTTATTATAGTGGCGGCGACGTTGGCTGTGGCAGATTAGGGGTTAATAAGTGTAGGTAGGTTACGGCGACGTTGGGGGGGGCAGATTAGGGGTTAATAAATATAATGTAGGGTTCGGCGATGTTGGGGGCAGCAGATTAGGGGTTCATAGGGATAATGTAGGTGGCGGCGGTGTCCAGAGCGGCAGATTAGGGGTTAATAATATAATACAGGTGGCGACGATGTCGGGGACAGCAGATTAGGGGTTAATAAGTGTAAGATTAGGGGTGTTTAGACTCGGGGTTCATGTTAGGGTGTTAGGTCTAGACATAAAATTAATTTCCCCATAGGAATCAATGGGGCTGCGTTAGGAGCTGAATGCTGCTTTTTTGCAGGTGTTAGCTTTTTCTTCAGCCGGCTCAGCCCCATTGTTTTCCATGGGGAAATCGTGCATGAGCATGTTTAGCCAGCTCACCGCTACCGTAAGCAGCGCTGGTATTGAGGTGAGATGTGGAGCTAAATTTTGCTCTACGCTCACCTTTTTGCGGCTAACGCCGGGTTTAAAAGAACCTGTGATACCAGTGTTGTCTTAAGGGAGCGGTGAAAAAAAAAGGCTTGTTAGCAACACACCCCTGTTACCGCAAAACTCGTAATCTAGGCAATTGTATTTACGCAATTCTCTCTAATTGTAGAGATGGCTGAGGAATACTATTTATTTAAGTTTTTGTGTTATCATTCATATTCTCTGAAAAATGGCAAAGAAATCATAAATTCTGCCAGGGTATGTAAATTTATGAGCACAACTGTATTTAGGAGTACTTCTTCTAGATGGCCTTCTCTTATGCCCAGTGATATTTTCTGTATGGCATTATAGTGAAGATCTGTAGGTAAACTTTTGTGGAATTGTAAGAAGTGTTGTGCCACTGATGTTAAGGTTATATCTTTGGATAAATCTTTTTTGGAGTTTTTGATATTATTGGCATGTTCCAGAATTCTTACGCGCTCACTTCTTATCTTCATTTACCAGAATTCTTACTCTCACCTCACGGGTTGTCATGCCTACAAAGAACCTTTTACAAGAACATTGGAGGATATATCACTCCAGTAGATCGACGTGTAATATTGTTCTAGTTTGTGTATTTTCCCTGTTTTGTCTGTGATGTGTTTAATTTTGGTCACATAAATACATGCAGAAGAAGAACCACAGGGATACATTCCCAGATCTATTTTCTTAGGGAAATTAATGTAGTGGCTTTTGACTAGTTGATCTTTTAAGTTTCTGGGTCTTTTATACCCTGTTATTACTCTCTTGTCTACCACTGGTGCTATGGTGGCATCATTTTGTAATATATGCTAATTTGCATTCATAATCCAAATAATCTGTTGCATCTGGGAATTGTACATGGTGATTAGTCTAGAACATGTTTCCTCTTGGTTTTTTAATAGGTTATTTTGGCCTTGTTGTAAGTCTGTCATTCTGGCTGATTTTACTGCTCGTTTGCTGTACCCTCTTTGTATTAATCTGTCCATCATATCTGTGCTTTCATGTAGATAGGTTTGTACAGAGGAGCAATTTCGTCTTAGCCTTGTGAATTCCCCTTGTGGTATTGCTTTTAATGTACTGAGTGATGTACAATTACCTAGTTATTCTAATAAAGATATTGGGGCCTATCTATCAAGCTCCGAAAGGAGCATGACGACCCATGTTTCTGGCGAGTCTTCGGACTTACCAGAAACAGCAGTTATGAAGCAGCGGTCACAAAGACTGAGCAAGCGGACAGGAATCGCAACAATTCAACCCAATCGAGTACGAACGGGTTGATTGACACCCCCTGCTGGTGGCCCAGTGGCCGCGAGTCTGCAGGGGACGGCGTTGCACCAGCAGCTCTTGTGAGCTGCTGGTGCACTGTTAAATGTGGAGAGCGTATTGCTCTCTGCATTCAGCAATGTCTTGCGGACTTGATCCGCACTGTCGGATCAGGTTCGCAAGACATTTCTTAAATATGCCTCAAAGGGGCCTATCTATCAAGCTCCGAACGGAGCTTGATGCCCCGTGTTTCTGGCGAGTCTTCAGACTCGCCAGAAACAGCAGTTATGAAGCAGCGGTCACAAAGCTCTGAGCAGGCGGACAGACATTGCCGGAAATCAACCCAATCGAGTACGATCGGGTTTATTGACGCCCCCTGCTGGCAGCCGATTGGCCGTGAGTCTGCAGGGGGCGGCGTTGCACCAGCAGCTCTTGTGAGCTGCTGATGCAATGCTGAATACAGAGAGCGTATTGTTCTCCGTATTCAGCGAGGTCTGAAGGTCCTGATCCGCACTGTTGGATCAGGTCCGCCAGACCTTTATAGGGGTAAAGCACTCATTGTTGCTTGTTCTCATGTCATCAGACACAGCATGAGAACACGCGCAGTACAGGGGGTCAGTTCAGTAGTTGCTGAGATATAGTCTTAATTTACTAACACACACACAATGAGTGCTTTACCCCTATAAAATATGTGTGTTAGTAAATTAAGAGTATATCTCAGCAACTACTGAACTGAATAAAACATTCATACTTTGGCCTCTATTTATCAAGGTCTGGCGGTCCTGATCCGCACTGTTGGATCAGGTCCGCCAGACCTTGATAAATAGAGACCAAAGTATGAATGTGTTATTCAGTTCAGTAGTTGCTGAGATATACTCTTAATTTACTAACACACATATTTTATAGGGGTAAAGCACTCATTGTTGCTTGTTCTCATGTCATCAGACACAGCATGAGAACACGCGCAGTACAGGGGGTAAGTAGCGCAGGGATGGCAGAAAAGTGTAAATATATATATAAGAATATACAAAATATTTACTGGTGAACACACAGTCCCCATAGACCACAATGTAAAGGCACTTTTCAATGCTTTTTTTTAACACCCCACACCATCTCCCTTTAGACCCTTTAAAAACTGTTTTATGCAGTTATTTTATTAAGAAATAAAGATGCTACTATCTTTATGTTTTAATAAGATATATCACACTTGATTTTGTGGGCATTTTGTGAACATTTATAAAATTAACCAGAGATCTGATCTGTGGTTAATTTTATAAGCGCTAATTGTTAATGAGAGCTCGCTATAACAATAACCAGGCAGTTGTAAAGCGCTCCACTTGTAATCTAACCCTTATTTGGATACTGAAGAGCATTGAATTATCCTAGAGGCTGTGTTCTAAGTTAAAAGTGTGCTCTAAAACTTGATTTACATTACATGTGGCTGCTCTAATATCTGAGTTATTCAATACATTATTTAGGAACCTGACTCATCTAGTGAGAAATAGTATGTTATTTCATAAATACTGTTGAATTCATTTTAATTTATTATAAAGCAAATTTTGGTATTGTATTTAATTTTAATTATATTGTATTCATGATTAATGCTGGGAATTGTAGAAATGTTATAAAGTTTTAATCTGCTATAGATGTTTACTCGGGATCTGATAATCAGACATTGTATTCATAATTGATTAATGGCATTAAAGGGATACTGAACCTAAAATTTTTCTTTCATGATTCAGATAAAGCATGCAATTTTAAGCAACTTTATAATTTACTTCTATTATCAATTTTTCTTCGTTCTCTTGCTATCTTTATTTGAAAAAGAAGGCATCTAAGCTAAGGAGCCAAAAAAAATTTTGGTTCAGAACCATGGACAGCACTTGTATATTGGTGCTGTCCAATCAGCAAGGACAACCCAGGAATGGGCCGGCATCTAAACTTACATTCTTGCTTTTCAAATAAACATACCAAGAGAATGAAGACAATTTGACAATAGGAATAAATTAGAAAGTTGTTTAAAATTGCATGCTCTATCTGAATCACAAAAGAAAAAATTTGGGTTCAGCGTCCCTTTAAATTATTACAGCAAAGATTTTAATGGTAATATTTGGCTCATTTTAACTAACTAAACGTTGCTAAGTAAGGCATATTGCATAATTGGTTAATGCTGATTTATTTTTTATTGTTCTAGTACCTCTAAATTGAACTATTAGATTTATAGTCATTTAGTTAAAACTTGGTTTTCAAGTGTAATATAAAATTTCATTTTATGGTGTATCAGAGAATTGGTTGGAGAGTAAATACACATTTTGTGCTCTATTTGCAACTTTTAGTATTCTTGTATATAACTGAATAACATATCGCTTATTTTTTAAATAAATCTGTATATATTCTATCATAACTGAGTCGCCATTACTGCATACATATCATTCTCTGTGTTTATAATACTAAACCTGTCAGAATTAAGTTATTTTTAATTGGGATTGAATATTGATAATTGATAATAATTATTACTCTCATTAATTAATAATATTCATAAACATCTCAACAAGCGGGAACCTCGCATTTAAACTTCAGTGTGCGGCAGTGACCTAATAAACAGGAATTCTGCAGAAGATAAGAAAAGAAGCATCGGATGGAAGATAGAAGAAGGTGGAAGTATCAGAATTTTTCCCCTGCTTTGTTTGCCATGTGCTGCTGGCAGCCATTTTACTCACCTCTCTTGCTGACTCTGGTGCATAGTGTGTGATGCTGCTCATTTCCTGCACGCACTTTTATGGCCAGACTGGTGTACATCATCCATGTGAGACAGGTTGCTGTCTCAGAATTGTGATGTCATCACTTATTATTTAAAGGGCGTTTGTTCAGTATGCTTTGCCCTTGCGTTGTCTCAGACCTGTTAGTGAGTTCAAGTTCCTGTGTATTACCTGGCTGTCTGACGTCCCTCCTGGTTCCTAATCCCTGGCTTGTTCCTGACTCTGCTGTTCTCCTTGTTCCTGATTGCGGCTCGTCTGACTACTTGCTTTGGCTCCTGACTCGGCTCGTATTACTACCAGCTCTGGTTTTGACTCCTGGCTTGTTATTTGACTTGTGGACTTTTTATTATTTTTTGCTATTAATAAAGGTGTGATTATTTTTGCACTTCTTGTCTCAGTCTGATTCCTGGCACCCTGACATTACGCAAGGGCCATGAATCCTGATGGTGCTAATAATCCACCTGTTCCTACCATCATTTCCAGGATGGATGAAAAGGATCACCGCTTGGATCAATTTGCACTAGCCCTGCAAACCCTGCTGATTTGCACTGCACATTTGGACCAGAGTGTCCCACAAGTTATGACTGCTCCTCTTTCCGCTGCTGCACCTAGTCCTACCAGGAACATGTCCGGTTCTGCACCTCTACCTCGGCGATATGGAGGTGATGCTATTCAATGCAGAGGGTTTTTGAACCAGGTGGGAATTTACTTTGAGATGTTACCTCAGGTGTTGCCTTCTGACAGAGCTAAGGTTGGATTTCTCATCTTGTTACTCTCTGACACAGCTCTTGTCTGGGCTAATCCCTTGTGGGAGACTAATAAACCTGTGATTTTAAATTACCCTGAATTTGTGGCCTCCTTTTGAAGGGTATTTGATGTTCCGGCTCACTCCTCCTCTGCTGCTAAACGACTCATGTTCATTCAGCAAGGTACAAGATCTGTTGCTCAGTATGCCATTGAGTTCCGTATACTTGCCGCAGAGGTAGGTTGGAACAATGAAGCCCTTGTTGCTGCCTTCTTTCATGGGCTCTCTGATGTGATTAAAGATAAAGTTGCTGCCAGAGATTTACCAGAGGATCTCGAGGCATTGGTGTCTTTTTTGATCCTAATTGACATCAGACTCAGAGAGAGGCCCTCTTTCAAGAAATGCTTGTGGAAGCCTCCTGTTCCGTTGTCTCCTATGTGTTCGTTCCCACCCATGCCTCCCTCTCCTCCCTCTCCTCCCATGCCTCCTGGTCCAGAGTCACCAGGTACTGCTGAGCCGATGCAGTTGTGTTTCAAGCGTCTCTCCGCAGCGATGATGGCCTTTAGGAGGAGGGAGGGGCTCTGCCTCTATTGTGGGTTACAGGGCCAACTTTTGAAGTGTTGTCCTACATGGCCGGGAAACACTCACACCGGGTCACGGTTGTCCTTTCCTGGGTGGACTCCTCCATAGTCACCCAGGCTCTTGTTGACTCCAGTGCTGTGGGCTATTTCATTGACAGTGCTTTTGTATCAAAGCACTTCATTCCTGTTTTGCCTCGGTCCATTCCACTTGCTATTAAGGCCATTGATGGCATGCCCCTTCAGCCCGCACTCGTTACTCACGAGGAGGAGTACAGAGAGTTCCTAGATGTTTTTGACAAGGTGCGTTCCGGTACGTTGCCTCCTCACCGGTCTTACGATTGTGCCATAGATCTGCAACCAGGAGCCATTTCTCCTCGGGGCCAGGTTAACCCTCTGTCTGTTGCGGAGAATTGTGCTATGGAGGAGTATGTTGCGATGCTCTGTCGCGGGGGATCATCCGCAAATCCTGCTCTCCTGCAGGGGCTGGCTTCTTAAATCTGAAGAAAAAGGGTGGCGAGTTAAGACCATGCATCGATTATAGGGGTCTTAATCGTCTTACCATTAAGAATGCTTACCCTATTCCGCTCTTTACAGAACTCTTTGACTACCTCAAGGGAACTACGGTCTTTTCCAAACTTGATTTGAGAGGAGCCTACAATCTCGTTAGGATTAAGGAGGGCCACAAATGGAAAACAGCATTTAACACCAGGAGCAGGCATTATGAATATCTTGTAATGCCCTTTGGCTTATTTAATACACCTGCTGTTTTCCAGGAATTTATTAATGATGTCCTACGAGATATGTTGCAACAGTGTGTTGTGGTGTATTTAGATGACATCCTCATACACTCACCCACACTTGAGGCTCATCGTTCTGATGTTACACAGGATCTTCAGAGACGACGTGAGAATGGCCTGTTTTGTAAACTCGAGAAATGTGAGTTCCATCAGACTCAAGTAACCTTCCTAGGTTATGTTATCTCCGTTGCAGGGTTCTCCATGGATCCTGAAAAGTTGTCTTCATTTCTGCAGTGGCCTCGTCCAGTTGGTCTTCAGTCTATTAAATGTTTTTTGGGGTTCGGCAAATACTATAGAAAGTTTATTAAAAACTTTTCTTCCTTGGTCAAACCTATCACAGACATGACCCATAAAGAGAATGAGCCACTCCATTGGTCACCCATTAAGGCTTTTGATAGTCTTAAGACTGCTTTTGCTGCCGCTCCAGTTCTGGTTCATCCTAACCCTGTCCTGCCTTTCATTCTTGAGGTTGATGCGTCTGAGACTGGAGTAGGTGTCCTCTTATCTCAACGTCCTACACCTGATGGTTCCTTGCATCCGTGTGGTTTCTTCTCTAAGAAATTGTCTCCAGTGGAGTGCAATTATGAAATTGGCAACAGGGAATTACTGGCTATAATTTTGGCACTGAAGGAACGGAGGCATCTTCTCGAGGGTACTAGCGTACCAGTGCTCATTTTTACTGACCACACAAATTTAACTTATCTATCTGAAGCAAAATGTTTGTCACCCTGACAGGCCAGATGGGTGCTATTTTTGTCTCGGATTAATTATGTGGTCTCTTACCTGCCTGGTAGTAAGAATGTTAGGGCTGATGCCCTCTCTCGACAATTTTCATCTCTGTCCAAGGAGGAGTCTGTACTTACTCCTGGTATACCTCCTGACCATATTTTGGCTACCATACATTATAATTTGAGTTCTCTCTTGGGGGAGGAGATCCTGACTGCACAAACCAATGCACCTCCTGAGAAACCTAGTGGTAAGTGTTTTGTTCCTGAGAATCTTCTAACTAAACTTTTGCACACTTACCACTATCCTAAAGCCGCAGGTCACCCAGGCAAGAACAAAATGATTTGGTCTGTCACTCGACAATTCTGGTGGCCAGGTCTTCGTTCTGATGTTGCTGTGTATGTTGCCTCCTGCTCAGTTTGTGCACAGAATAAGAATCCTCAACGTCTTCCTGTGGGTCATCTTCAACCTATTGCTAATGGTGAGCATCCTTGGACACATCTTTCCATGGACTTCATTGTCAAGCTCCCTGTTTCCAATGGCAATACTGTTATCCTTATGGTGGTTGATCACTTTTCTAAAATGTCACATTGCATTCCCTTGAAGAATCAGGGGAATCAGGAGCTTGCTTCAATTTTTGCCTGGGAGGTCTTCCGTTTACATGGGTTACCCAAGGAGATAGTGTTGGACCGGGGTAACCAGTTTGTCTCTAGAGTTTGGCATTCCTTTTGTGCTCCAATGGGGATCCAGCTTTCCTTCTCCTCAATCCAATGGGGCTGTGGAACGGTCTAATCAAGCTCTGGAACAGTTCCTCCATTACTATGTCTCAGATCACCACAATAATTGGTCTGAACTGTTACCTTGGGCAGAGTTTGCTTGTAATAGTGCTATTAATGCTTCCTCCAGGGTATCCCCGTTCATGGGGAATTATGGGTTTCAACCATTCTTATTGTGATGTCATCACTTATTATTTAAAGGGCCTCTGTTCAGTATGCTTTGCCCTTGCAATGTCTCAGACCTGTTTGTGAGTTCCAGTTCCTGTGTATTACCTAGCTGTCTGACGTCCCTCCTGGTTCCTGACCCCTTGCTTGTTCCTGACTCTGCTGTTCTCCTTGTTCCTGATTCTGGCTCATCTGACTTGCTTTGGCTCCTGACTCTGCTCATCTGACTATTCGCTTTGGTTCTTGACTCGGCTCGTCTGACTACCAGCTCTGGTTTTGACTCCTGGCTTGTTATTTGACTTGTGGACTTTTTATTATTTTTTGCTATTAATAAAGGTGTGATTATTTTTGCACTTCTCATCTCAGTCTGATTTCTGGCATCCTGACAGGAAGTTGGAAGTAGAGGATTGTTGCCATCAAGATGAAGAGACCGCCCGGAGGAACGCTGTCATGAAGAATGAATAAGAACACCATTAGGATAGGGATTTTTTTAGATTTTTTTTTTTTTTAAATAATAGGTTTTTATTTATTTTTTTGGGCAGGGGGGGTGGCAAAAGAGCTGTTAGACTTTAGGACAAGGCCCAACAAAATCCCCTTCTCTAGGCATCTATTTTAGGATAGGATTTTTTTTTGTTAGGATTTTTTTTTAGTTAAGGGCTTTTTTTTACTGGTCACAAAAGCTATTTTCACTTTAGGGCACTGTTCTACCAATTTCCCGTCTAAGGATAATGCCCAACCAAATGCCCTCTTCAGGGCAATCTTCTTTTAAAAAAAGAGCTAGATCACTTTAGGGCAATGACCTACAAAAAGCCCTTCTAAGGGATATTGCTATAGTAACTTTTAGTGTTGGTATAGGGTTTTTTTATTTTGGGGTGGGCTATTGCCAATTTAGGGGTTACATAGTGTAGGATTAGTTTGCTGTGGTTGGTTATGCCGGTTTAGGGGTACAGAGTAGGTATATTTATTAGACTCAGTGCTATACATTACAAATGGATCATTTACTTTACATCACCAATGTCAGTGCCGATGCTGCTTTGAATATTTCAGAAGCTTTGACACCCATTGCGATGTATAGTAAAATG
Source organism: Bombina bombina (assembly GCF_027579735.1). NCBI lineage: Eukaryota > Metazoa > Chordata > Amphibia > Anura > Bombinatoridae > Bombina > Bombina bombina. The sequence goes on from NC_069499.1 coordinate 386,748,227, forward strand.
CCTCTCAGCAATGCTGCCTTTGAACATTAATATCAGCACTTTTAATATTTCAACAACACTGTGTCGGATCCATTTTGAATATATATCTACCTCACAGCACTTTTAATCATTGGGGCCTTAGAATCCAACAATCTATTATTTCAGAATACAATATTCGGTTGTTATGCTTTGAATGTTTGTTATGTTTAAAAGTGTAAAATATTTTAACTCTCCCCCTTTTTTATACCCTGCCCTTTCTTTATCTTTCTACCAACTTTTCCACTTTCTCCTTTATCTCGTTTCTTTCCTCAGTTATTCTCCCCTTTTATGTATATTTGTGCTAGTATTGGTACTTATGCTCAGTATAATATAATGTTATTTATTCATATTATCATCTTTTTTTGTCTTTACTACACCTGATTTTGCAAATCCACGCTATTTGTGTTTGTAGTTCTTTTTTTTTTCTTTCTTCTTTTAATCTCAAAGCTTCATAAAATATTAAATAAAATAAATAAAAAATTATGCCCCAGAACATAAACATGCATATTTGTCCACTAAAACATCAATAAAATCGAGCTGTCACTAAACACAAACTTTTTAAATGCAAAGATAAACATACTTATGCTAAGCTAATACAAATATGTTTTCTCCACACATTCAGATAAAGTAGCTATCTACAGCTTTCCACCCACACACACACAATAATCTAGACATGTGCATTATTTCAGGCTTCATTATTTGTTAGTGAAACAAAGCCCAAAAACGGGCATGGTATACAGCATTCTCAGCGCCAGATACAATGAACAAAAGTGTAACACAAAAATATCTGTGCACGTACATTTATTTGTGTGTTGCACTTTTTCTCAAATATATACTGTACAGTGTTGAAATTAGCCAAATGCTGCAGATATTGGTCATTTTTGGGCTTCAGTATCTATTAGTGAAAGAAAGCCGAAATAACGCACATGCCTAAATAACTTGCTTAACAAAAAAAAGTGTGTGCCTCTAAACACAGAAAATAAACATTTCAATACCTAAACAAGAAGAATAAATATTCCCCACTCCCAAAATGCTGTTTACACCTTCCTTTCATGAGGAAGCTAAATCTCCAGCTAAGATTTCAGTCAGTGTGTTTGATTTAAAATATCAATCATTGTTGGTCCTGAGCTGAAATGCTTATCCAATCACATTACTATTAAAAAATGAAACACATTTTAACACGTTTGTTCTTTTTGAATTTCAAATGTTTGTGCAACATTCTAACATTCATTTAATGTAATAGTATTTCTAATGCTTTGTGTAAATGTAATATTCAATTCAAATTTTTCTAATTAAATTTTTGAATTTGAAAAATTTGAATTTATATATTTGTAATAGTATTTCTAATGCTTTCTTTAAATGTAATGTTCAAATTATGCAATATTCGAAATAGAAACATTCAAATTGATATATTTGTATCTATTATGTATCTATTGTCTAAATTCCCTACCATATGAACTATTGAACTATTGAATAGTATTAAATCGAATGTTACATTTAAAATTTTGAATGTGAATATTCAATCTAATTATAAACATACAAAATCGAAAGTGACATTTGAAAACTGTAAATAGCATTCGATTATAAAATATTTATGAATATTAGTTCTTATCTACATTCGATTATGTACATCGAATTTCTACAATAACATTGATTCTAACATTCGAATTTGAATATAAACACATTCGCCTTTCCCTATTCTAAACCATGTTTGATTACCATGTGTGGTCAGAAGGAAAACCATCAAACTGTGTGTCACACGAGCAGATTGTGATTATAGAAAACTGAGCCTAGTTACTTAGTTCAAGGCTAAAAAAGATAAAAGGAGACCAAACTCTTATGATTTTATTTGTATGCCATTTTTTTTTTTTCAATTTTGTTATCCTGCAATGCATATCTTTATATATGTACTAGTGGGAAAGCCTGCCCGAGGGCAGTCTATTGTGGTGAAGAAACCACCAAACCATCCTGCC